>NC_133327.1:687217862-687517862 GCF_042186555.1 Aquarana catesbeiana | reverse complement strand
CCTTCCCGTCCGCCGTCTGCCTTTGGCTGTGCTTGCGGCGATCGCCGTCTTCCCGTCCGTCTCCCCCCTGCAGTAGGTGGGGGGCGGGTGTTGTTAATTTGCCGTATCCCCCCCCCCTCCAAATATTTAGCACCAGCTGCCACTGGATGAGATGCCTGACGCTTCATCGTGAGCCATTACATAGGGCCCAAATGTCTTGTAGCAGCCTATCTGGGTTCTAATATGGGATGCCAAGGACTGATTTACAGTTGATTGTTAGGAATCTGAAAACCTCCAAATGGTTCCAACAAAGCAACATTTAGATTTTGGAGTGGCCTAGTCAAAGCCCAGACCTAAATCCAATCGAGATGCTGTATTGTGACCTCACACAGACCATTTATGATGGAAAATCCTCCAATGTGGCTGAATGAAAACAATTCCTACAAATAAGAGCGGGCCAAAATTCCTCCGCAGCGATGTGAAAGGCTCATTGCCAGTTATCACAAACGCTTGATCGCAGTTGTTGCCACCAAGGGTGGCACAGCCAGTTATTAGGTTTAGGGGGCAATTACTTTTTCACATAAAGCCAGGCCAGTTTGGACAGCTTTTTTGCCTTAATAAAGAGGGGGTGTTTGTCTCCAGCTGTGCTTGCAACGATCGCTGCCGTCTGTCTCTGGCTGTGCTTGTGGCGATCGCCGCCTTCCTGTCCGCCGTCTGTCTTCGGCTGTGCTTGTGGCGATCGCTGCCTTCCCGTCCGCCGTCTGTCTCCGGCTGTGCTTGTGGCGATCGCCGCCTTCCTGTCCGCCGTCTGTCTTCGGCTGTGCTTGTGGCGATCGCCGCCTTCACGTCTGCCGTCTGTCTCCGGCTGTGCTTGTGGCGATCGCCGCCTTCCTGTCCGCCGTCTGTCTTCGGCTGTGCTTGTGGCGATCGCCGCCTTCCTGTCCGCCGTCTGTCTTCGGCTGTGCTTGTGGCGATCGCCGCCTTCCTGTCCGCCGTCTGTCTTCGGCTGTGCTTGTGGCGATCGCCGCCTTCCGTCCGCCGTCTGTTTTCGGCTGTGCTTGTGGCGATCGCCGCCTTCCGTCCGCCGTCTGTCTTCGGCTGTGCTTGTGGCGATCGCCGCCTTCCGTCCGCCGTCTGTCTTCGGCTGTGCTTGTGGCGATCACGCCTTCATGTCCGCCGTCTGTCTCCAGCTGTGCTTGCAACGATCTCTGCCGTCTGTCTCCGGCTGTGCTTGTGGCGATCACTGTCTTCCCGTCCGTCTCCCCCCTGCAGTAGGTGGGGGCGGGTGTCGTTAATTTGCCGCATTCCCCCCCCCTCCAAATATTTAGCACCAGCTGCCACTGGATGAGATGCCTGACGCTTTATCCTGAGCCATTACATAGGGCCCAAATGTCTTGTAGCAGCCTATCTGGGTTCTAATATGGGATGCCAAGGACTGATTTACAGTTGATTGTTAGGAATCTGAAAACCTCCAAATGGTTCCAACAAAGCAACATTTAGGTTTTGGAGTGGCCTAGTCAAAGCCCGGACTTAAATCCAATCGAGATGCTGTATCGTGACCTCACACAGACCATTTATGAGGCTGAATGAAAACAATTCCTGCAAATAAGAGCGGGCCAAAATTCCTCCACAGCGATGTGAAAGGCTCATTGCCAGTTATCGCAAACGCTTGATCGCAATTATTGCCACCAAGGGTGGCCCAACCAGTTATTAGGTTTAGGGGGCAATTACTTTTTCACATAAAGCCAGGCAGGTTTGGACAGCTTTTTTGCCTTAATAAATTAAACCATCATTTAAAAACTGCATTTTGTATTTACTCGGGTTATCTTTGTGTAATAAAAAAACGTGTTTGATGATCTGAGTCAGGACCGAGCCTCTTTCTTAGATTTGTTGTTTACAAGTTAAAAACAGGTTTTCTTTGCTAGAAAATTACTTAGAACCCCCAAGCATTAACATTTTTTTTCTAACACCCTAGAGAATAAAATGGCGGTCGTTAAAATACTTTCTGTCACACCGTATTTGCGCAGCGGTCCTACAAGCGCACTTTTTTTTGGAAAAAATACATTTTTTTGAATAAAAAAATAAGACAACAGTGAAGTTAGCCCAATTTTTTTCTATATTGTGAAAGATAATGTTACGCCGAGTAAATTGATACCCAACATGTCACGCTTCAAAATTGCGCCCGCTCGTGGAATGGTGACAAACTTTTACCCTTAAAAATCTCCATAGGCGACGTTTAAAAAAATTCTACAAGTTGCATGTTTTGAGTAACAGAGGAGGTCTAGGGCTAGAATTATTTCTCTCGCTCTACCGATCGCGTCGATACCTCACATGTGTGGTTTGAACATCGTTTTCACTGGCGGTCGCTACTCACGTATGCGATCGGTTCTGCGTGCGAGCTCGGCGGGACGGGGCGCGTTTAAAAATGTATTTTTTTTTCTTATTTATTTTATTTTTTATTTTTACACTGTTTTTAAAAAAAGAAATAAATGGTGTCACTTTTATTCCTATTACAAGGCATGTAAACATGCCTTGTAATAGAAAAAAGAATGACAGGACCTCTTAAATATAAGATCTGGGGGGGGGTCAAAAAGACATCACATCTCATATTTACACTAAAATGCAATAAAAAAAAAAAAATTCTCATTTAAAAAAAAAGATTTAAAAAAAAAAATGGCGCTTTAAGAGATATGGCGGAAGTGACGTTTTGACGTCGCTTCCGCCCTGCAATGTCATGGAGATGGGTGGGGGGCCATCTTCCCCTCACTCGTCTCCATACCCAGCCACAGAGAGGACCCAACCTCCTCGGCGGAGGGCACCGGAGCGCGGTGGGAGGGGGTTGCCCTCTCCCGCCAACGATACAAGTGATCTTGCGGCAAATCCGCCACAGAGACCACTTTAATCTTGTAGCAGACCGCCGGCTGAACACGAAGCTACCGTGGTTATGGCAGCTAGCTGCTGCCATAACAACGATACCCTCCTTCCAAGTAAGGACGTATATCGGCGTTCGGCGGTCCGGAAGTCGTTAAGTGTGAGAAATATGCAAAAAAAAATTAAAAATCAGAAAGGGGGCAAATACTTTTTCACACAACAGTATGTAGATTGTCGTTCTGCCTCTGTACTGTGTATTGGCGGGCGCCGGTGGACGCAGTACCCGACACTGGTTGCGTGCGCCCCAGACCCGGGAAGTGTCAGATCACGTACCAGGTACTGTACTGGTTACGTGATCTGGCATAGAGTGGCCACCCTTCCTCAGTAAATGTACTAGCAGTTAAAATTGAACATTAAAAATTTTAAATAATTGAGGTAAACATTTAAGATTTTAAAAAGTTTTAAAAACCCTTTGAAAGGTTCTTAAACATTTTTTTTAACACCCTTAAACATTCAGTCCACACAATGCTACATAATAAAGCATAAGTTTTGAAGATACAATATATCAAATAAATCCTTGAAAAGTTGCCGATATTTATAATGTAAAATGTATCTGAAATGTTTTTTTTTTTTGCAGTTTTCACCAAATGAATCCAATTTTTTATCCATGTCCTTGAAGAGTGTCGTTCTAAGCAGAGATACAGCATGCTCCACGGGACTGCGAATGTAACACTAACATTTCCCCTATAAATTTCCATCCCAGGGCTCTCGTCTTCTTCTAACCTCCTTTTGTATCCCCAGTATGACCAATTATTTTCCGAAAATAGAAATTGTTTCTTGCACAAAACACAGCGATGACAATGCTTTCTGAACATGATGTCCTCATCCGCACCGCTTTTTCAACGCAGCATTTTCAAAAGCTAGACCAGTCTGTTCATCATTACCAAGGAGGCAGCAGGATCCCTGAAAATGTAAAGGCTGTCACTGAATCACCGAGTCAGCACTTCAATCCTGACACTATTCCCGGAGCCGTTCCTTCAGATTTCTCAATGTCCTTATGGTAAATGATGTTATTCTTGACCTATGAAGTTTTCCTACCAATCAGTCATGTCACAATTTAGTGCAGAATGCCCAGGAGCTTTGCAGATGGATGGCCGTCCATGTCTTTATGTTGGTTTTGTTGAGTTGCGTGTCCTCGAAAAAAGAAGAACGGTCAGCAATTCTTGTAAACGTTTAACGGCCGGGATAATTCCAAATGCTGAAAAAGCTTTTTTCTGGGCTGGTGGCTTCTTGAGATTAAGAATTCAGCCAATGGCTTACAAGTCATTTCTTTGAAAGGTTTTTGGCCCTCCTGTCAGGAAGGGCATGCCAGTAGACAGCATGGTCCCTCTGGACTTATGTGCCTCTTCACAGGTCAATTCATGCTTCCTCCTGTAGACATAGGAATTTGGCTAATACTTAGGCACATGCATATGGGCACGTGCATAGTGCGCACACGTGCACATACACTCACGCATCAGCGTGCTCACATGCACTTGTAACAGATGTTGGCGCAAAATTAGCTATTCAAACTGTGTCAGTGCTCAGGATCAGTGCTGCTTTGTCTTCAGCCTCACCTGTATCCTGGGACCCTGTGATTCTGCATCCTGATTCCAGTTGCTGACCCGGCTTGTCTGACCACTCTTTGAACTCTGCCTGCACTGACCCCGGCTTGTCCTTGACCTCGGCTTCTGTCTGCTCAATTTGCTTCTCTTCCACTGATTAGCTCCTGACCTGGTTTGTACCCTCGCCACCCTCTTGCCTGCTCCTCTGTACCTCATCCGCCCTGCCAGTGTATGACCCAGCCTGACTGACTCTGCTAATCCTCCTGAGGTTTCCAGTACTTGCCTTACACCCTGTGCTGCGTCTGCTATTCTACAGTCTGCTACTGGTGTATGCCTCACCTGCCCGTTGTTGGTAGTACCAGCTGGCTTCAGTCTGCCACCCACCAACTGTCTACCAGCCCGCCTTCTTTACTGAAGACTACTGACGACTCCTCATGCCAGGTGTAGATACCTGCTCTACTACGAGCAAGACCTCTCTGATAAAGACGTGATTACGAAGCGCGTTAGGGCGTGACCACACAACTTCTTACACTGTCGGCAATGTGTACCTTCACCCGGGAATCGCCACAATCAGGGTTTACCAGGAAGGGGCATGAGTGTACATGTGTACTGTGCAGCACCAGTTGTGATCAATGGTTTGCTTTTTTATTTTGTCTTGTAAGTGCAATTTTAAGGGGGTGAGTTTTGGGAATACATTTCTAAACAGGATTACGCTATGTAGCTTGTTCCCTTTTTTTATGATTTGAGAGACATTCTGATTGAAGGAGAAGTTCCATAAACCATAAAGGAACCATAAACAAAAGTGCTCATTACGTTCGGAGATCTGGTGAGTTCATGACCAAAGGGGAGTGGACTTCACGCGGTGTGGTGATGGCTGTAAGGATATCACGTACTGGACACATGAAAAGCTGTAGCTAGTGGCCATGTTGTTTGAGAACCTTAGGGCAGCTTGGCTAACAGTTTAACATCATAGTAAAAATCTGAACTCTCCCTCCTCCCTTATATTCAGGAATTCATAGGCTTTATACTTCAAAAGAGCTGTTATAACAACATAGAGAAGCAGACCCAGGAGAGGTCTGTAAAAACAGCTAATTTTGGCCTGGCAGGATGTCCAGGCCTATCGTAAAACTGTCACCCTCTCAATTCAGAGAACCAACAGATACCGGTCGTAAATACCTTAGTGCACATAAAACAGTGGAATAAGTATGAAATTAAGCATGTTTCATAACTTCCAAAGTAATAATAGCACAGCCATAATATGGACATATTCAGTTTCCTCAGATAATTTGTAACATTTCAAGTCCAGACACCCCTATGTCAGGTCATATGGGAAACCACTGGTACCCCTTATTCCTCCTAGGTAACCTAGACATTGGAGACATGGCATGTTTATATCTGTTTTGAAGGAAATCTCACGCTGAACAATAATATGGATATTTGCAGTCTGTAAACACTATAGATGCAGAGATATGAATATGTATCACAAAGTGTAGCTGGGATATGGTCATGAGTGTAGACACCTCCCAGAAACCAACCACTAACCAAGATGACCAGACGATTGGTCACTGGCCGCTGTCAACACCCTTTTAATCCGACAGAAAAGAGGAGATGCCAAGACAATGGTCAGTTCTCCTTTTACCATCCAAGCAGGAACATCTGCCAAGTTTGAGAACCGATTACCAAGCTCATCGATCGAACTCTGATCAACCCTTGGACATTAATTGCAAGTATTCTTCCTCCCAGGCCCGGACTGGGACAAAAAATAGGCCCGGGCATTTTAGGCTGAGCAGCCAATTTTTTTTCTTTAAATACAAATCAGGGAAGCATGACATGTTTGTTATTTAAACAACAATGAATCTATCTATGGTCGCCGCTGCCACCCCCTATACAGGTGCCTAACCCCTTTTCGGGCACCTGGCACCTGAATTACAGTGGTGGGGGTGTTTTTTGAAAGCACCTGATTAGAGCCATAGGCTCTAATAGGCGTCCAAAAAAGATGAATAGCGGGGCGCCATGCTGGGCATTTGCTATTCATTCAGCATTGTGTCATTCGCTTTCCTAACACTGAACCGCCTCTCAGCCAATCAGGTGCTTGGGTCTGTTACCTGTCTGCCATCTGATTGGCTGACATGACAGGCATTGTGATTGGACGGCGCCTATCAGGCGTCCAATCATAGCAGTAGACGGGAGAAGACATAGAGCGTGGAGGACATCGCCGCCCGCTGCCCCACCAAGACAGGTAAGTGGCGGTCTGAGGCTGCACACTGGCAGAAATTGGTGGGCACAGTAGCGGCAGTTGATGGGCACACTGGCGGCAGTTGATGGGCACAGAAGGGGCAGTTGATGGGCACACTGGCAGCAGTTGATGGTTACACTGGCAGCAATTGATGGGCACGCTGGCAGCAATTGATGGGCACAGTGGCGGCAATTTATGGCACAGTGGTGGCAATTGATGGGCACAGTGGTGGCAATTGATGGGCACAGTGGCTGCGTTTGATGGCACAGTGGCGGCAATTGATGGGCACAGTAGCTGCGTTGATTTGATGGGGTTTTTTTTCAGTTTGTTTGCACCGCCCAAAAATTTTGAGCACCAGCCGCCACCGGTTCAGATTAGGATTCAAACACACCTAAGCTCACCCCTGCCAAGGGGAATGCTGCTGCTGGCTTTAAGGCTTCAGTCCGGGTTCACACTACTGCGGTGTGGAATCACAGCACGTTCCTGTGTGAATTACATGTGGTGTCTCTGGGGTGCGATTTGAGCCATGGATTTGTATGGCTCAAATCGCACTGCGTTCACACCATACTGGTGCAGAACCCTTTATTGTCTACACCAGAATCAGATTTCATGGGTGTTCACACCCATGCGACCCCATTAGGCAAACTGCACTGCGTTTTGCAAACCAATTGCCGGGTGTCGTTAACTTAACATACACTCTGCAATTGGTTCACATGGACAGGTTGCAATTTTATATGCAGTGCTGAAACCGCAACAAATTTGCTGTGAATTCACACCACATCTAGTGTGAACCCAGGCTAGAGACAACAGTGAATTTTAGGGCACATTAAAAATATATTACCCCAAATTATATATAATATAATCCAAAAGGTGTCCTGAATTTAAAGTGTATGTATGATTTTTTTTGCTAACACTGAACTTACCCAGCCAGCTAGTACTAAATATACCACAATTGCAAAGATAAAAGAAAAAAAAAATCATATATACACTTTAAATGCAGGACACCTTTTGGGCCCAAGAACTGTCCCTCTCTCACACAATGTTTTCGGTCTGGTGATCGGCCCCGACCCACGGAGCAGCCCAGATGCCTTGGGAATGGGCGGTGGGGACTGGGGACCCCGGCCAGATAGACATGGATGCGGCCCTCTCCGCGGAGCCGGCCACGGAGAGGCTGGCAGTGGATGAGCAAAGCTGGCTCAAGCAGCTGCCCAGGAAGTCAGTCAGGCCCGATATTGACATGTGGCCCGGCATCCCCGGCCCACCGGGCATATGCCTGGTGTGCCCTATGGCCAGTCCGGGCCTGCTTCCTCCCCAATTCTACCTTATTTCTTGGGGGCTGTATATTGTCGTTATCTCTTTGAAACATCTGTTTTCTGTAACTGTTCTATTTGCACCAAATTTGACCTTTTCATAATAATCCCTTATGTTGAAAAGTGTTAACCTTGTCTCTAAAGCTCTTAATGCAAGCTTTAAACGGACCTGCCTTTTGAAGAGCGCTACTCTTGTAGAGTAAGGCCCCTGAGCAGACCTGTCCGTGGTGGCAGTGTGTGTGTGTGTGTTGCAGACGCTTATTCTAAAATCATAACTGGTATTGCTAAATTGATGGAAGTCCTGACCCTTCCTAAACAAACGTCAGTGGTGGCAGTTAAAGGGTTAATTGCGTAATTAGCCCAGTGACAATCGCTCTCAGGCTGCTGGCGCCTAGATAGGGGTCTCGTGAACTGGAAAACCTTTGTGCTGGGCGCAGCTGAGAGTGGCATTGTTACATAAGTGACAGCGTGGTGTGAGGTTGGCCGGTCCTTTGTCGCGAGTTAGCGAGGAGGGCAGGGATCTGACACCCGCGTTCCTCACAATGGCAATCAAAGATCTTGCTTCTCCTTAACCATCTACAGTGTGGTCTACGTTATGGGAACTAGTTCTGTGATACCAGTAATCATAAGAAGTTTTATATCTGAACTTTTTGCAATCACGTGGTGTTTAAGACACTAGAGAGGCGCTGCTAATGCTGGACCGATTCTACATCATTTTAAGGCATATGATTTGAAAATACTAGTGAGACTTACAGGCACTCATGTCACTCTGGACTCCCGCGCCTCCTGTTCACATTACCAGGGACCCTGAGTCAGAGGTGTAAGGGAGGCCTTCCTCATCAATTCTGCCTCTGCTACCAGGTATGTATTACCTCCATTCTCATGGCTGACTTCCATGCTAGTTGCATTGTCTTTGAGCAGGACTGGGCACTCCAGTGCTTACCTCTAGTGCCCAATCCAAGTGAGAGATTTCTACAGCCCATATATGTGCAAATATCCATCAAATTGACACAGAACACCCAAAAGGCCATCTGTAGGTACAGTGTAAAGCAAATGCATTCCCTTGTAGTCACCCCAGTTAGCCAGTTTGGGCAGGGGAACCTGCACTATGGAGTGTAAGGGGAATATTTTAAGTGGTTTGGCTCGTTTACACATATAAGCAAAGGGTAGGCTGACAGGCATTTAGGAGTGATACTGTTACCTCCAGAATGCATTTTTTTACAGCCAAATGGGTCTTTTCAATGGGAATACCAAGCTAAGGGTCAAGGTCTGAACCCAAGACCTCTGAGTCTGGCAGTAGCTCTGCTTACCGAGCCACCTGAGATTCTGGACTGCATCCTATCTGAACCTTTTGATAATCTTGCCTTGTACTTTGTTTCTTGTGATCCTTGAAATTCTTGCTCCTCCCATGAACCTCCTATTTAAGACATGTCGTTAAGGCACTTCTTGATTTGCCAGATTTTTGTGTTCTCTCCAGCCAATATCTTGCTCTTGTCTCTCCTGCTACCATCTGTATCTTCACTGCCACTCGTTACCAGCCTTTGGCTTGTTCCTCCTCGACTATGATTCTGCTTAATCCCTACCTGCAACCACTTGTTACCGACCTTTGGCTTGTTTACTGACTACACTTCTGCTTGATCCCTACCTGCTATATCTGCTACATGACTCCGGCTTGCTCATCTCCTGGTGAGGTGATCGGGATGACCGTGACCTGGTACTAACACACAGCAAAACCCATCTCCACCATCAGGAGCTCTGGTAAACACCGGTTAATGATTAGACTCCCCCCCAAGCCTGCGTTCTTCGCCAAGATGACCTGCTTTTACACTTATCCAGCTGGTCGGTGGGAGCCTCTCTATGGTTAAAACTACTGGTCTCTGATCCTGACCCGTGACACTGTGAACCTAGCATTTAGCTCACAGATGCTACATGGCCACATTCACCTGAATAGGTTGCGTACACTTTGGTACTGCCTGCCAAACATGACATTGAGAAGAATTTTTGCATTGTGACTGCGGCATGTGTATACCCCTGTATGGCTACCTATGCAGGTTAAGGAGGGAGTGATGTGGTGGGGGTGGCAAATAGTAAAAAGACAGGTCAATGGCCTACTTTTACTGCCCACTCCCCCCCACAAATGTAAACTAGACCTTAAGACAAAGGAGTTCAGAGCCATGTCTCTTCATACCTGGGAACTTCTGAAAACCAATGGGCTTGAGAATGCGACAGGACAGGGGGCAGAGCCTGCTCCCTTTACATCAGAGTCTCCCCTTCACATCAGAGGTTCCCCCATTACATTAGAAGTCCTCCTTCACAACAGAGGGTCCCCCATCACATCAGATCCAAGAGATGATTTAGCAGGTTGCTTTTTAAGATTAAAGAACCTAACCATCTCTGAAGTTCACACCAGATGGGACATAGCATATTTGGAGGAATATGTTAGATTGAATATGGTTCCCAGGAGCCTCAGGTGGGATGTTAACCCTCAGAAAGAGGATAGTGAGTTAGCCGAATGGTTCAAATATTTTAATGAGGCGGGAGTACATTTTTTGCAGTTTTTCATAGCAAAAAAGAAACGTAAATTAACTACACTTGATTCTGAAATAAACAACATCAAGTGTAAGTTAATGCCTTTTAAAAGTGAATCGGAATGAAGCGCCCTACTCCCTTGGGAGCGGCTAAAAGTTCGTTCTAGCTTGAAGCGCTTTCCATTACCCTTTTTTCCCAACCCGGTATGACACACAGACAGTCATTGAACGGTTAAACTATGTACATCTTTATTGCGGTTGCCTTGTGAAATGCTGCACTACACTGGAAAGTCACTCTGAATAACTTCCAGTGTTTAAAGTGATGAAGATACACACCATTGAATCCAGATTATAAGAAGCCCCTATTAGTGAACTTCCATCTTGCATGAATTCTCATAAGGTAATGCATCTTTTTGAGTGATGAGAAACACAACTTTGAATCCTGAACAAACGAAACCCCCGTTAGTGAAGCTTCTATCTGGCATGGATTCTCATAAGGTAATGCATCTTTCCTTCCTCCTGTTAGCCACCACTTCCTGACTGTACAGTCCTTCTGATTCTAACTCCATGAACGATACTCTGAATAAAGTTCCGGAGATGACTTTCGGATTCCTCAAGGGTATTAGTTCTCTAAGGCCCAGCTCTGCTCTCCTGAACCCGCACACTAATTCCTACAAGGTCCCTCAGAAGAACTGTTCCCCTTGGGTTACACTCACATGTGTTGACGAGTGTTTAATAAAAATGCAGTGCTAAATATAATATATGCCAGGATGGCGTGCTCACATCCTATATAAAGATAAATGGTGAATATAACAGATAATGTTCGTGAACTAAAATTAAGCAAAAATTATCAAACAATCACAGATAACTAAAAAGTGTCCAAAAAACTCTGTTAATATGTGCAATAAATTCTTCTTGAAGAACACAATATGAGATGTGAGTAGTGATTGTAATTCAGGAAGGAATCCTTATGCATTCGGATCAACATAAAAGTGGTAGAAGTGGGTACTCTTACCAGAGGGGGTGGACACAGGCAGCATACGGTGGAGTGTCATGCAAGCTTTAGGGATTAAACAATCCCAGGGATACTATGCTGGAAGACGCTGCTGAAAGGTTCCATCTAGGGCCACTGTGGTTGTAGAATGGTGTATGGATCCGCAGCAGGTGGAGGAATGATTCTTAAAGGAGAACGACTTCTGCTCCATATAGGTTCAATTCATGGGAGGAAAAGAAAAGTCTCCACATAGGGCATGAATCCGATAAAAAAAGTTTTTATTTTTTTTTTAAAATGCCAGAAATTACTTTTTGACAAGCACTGGATAAAACGTGATCACAGGATGAAGATAAAAATTGCGTGGTAACAAGACATTGAAAGCTTCAGCAACCCGACATGTTTCGGACGATGGTCCTTCAACTGGGGCACAGGCATGTACTGGCCATTGGGACTACTGGGAGTTTACCGGTGGGCCGTTGGCTCAGTGGGCCAGTCAGGTGCAGTCCTGGAGCCGCTCCTCTCTAACAGTGAGTGATCGCTATTTCACTCCTGTCAGGAGAAGTAGCTGCCGTCACTTGCTGGAGAGAGCAATAGGCTTTCTGCTCCCTCCAGCCTGCAGGGGGAGATAGACAGCCGGCAGACTTTCCTTCCTCTCTCCCCTTATCACTTGTAATCACTTGACTGGAGAGAGGAACGAGAAGCTGCCTTCAAAACTGTGAGTACATGTGGGAGGGGGAGGAGAGGGAGGACCCTCTTATGTGAATGGGGCTTCTAATGGGGACACTCTGATGTGAAGGGGCTGCTGATGGGGACTATCTGATGTGGAGGGGGTTTCTGATGGGGACACTCTGTGAAGGGGGCTGCTGGTGGGGACTCTGATGTGGAGGGGGCTTCCGATGGGGACACTCTGATGTGAAGGGGCTGCTGATGGGGACTCTCTGATGTGGACACACTGATGTGAAGGGGGCTTCTGATGGGGACACACTGATGTGAAGGGGGCTTCTGATGGGGACACTCTGATGTGAAGGGGGCTGCTGGTGGGGACTCTGATGGGGACACACTGATGTGAAGGGGGCTTCTGATGGGAACACACTGATGTGAAGGGGGCTTCTGATGGGAACACACTGATGTGAAGGGGGCTTCTGATGGGGACACTCTGATGTGAAGGGGCTTCTGATGGTGAAACTGTGATGTGAAGTGGGCTGCTGATGGGGACTCTCTGATGTGAAGGGGGCTACTGATAGGGACTCTCTGATGTGAAGGGGCTTCTGATGGTGAAACTGTGATGTGAAGGGGGCTTCTGATGTGGACACACTGAAGTGAAGGGGGCTTCTGATGGGGACACTCTGAGAAGGGGGCTGCTGGTGGGGACTCTGATGTGAAGGGGGCTGATGAAGGGGGCTCTCTGATGTGAAGGGGGCTTCTGATGGGGACACACTGATGTGAAGGGGGCTGCTGATGGGGACACTCTGATGTGAAGGGGGCCGCTGATGGGGATACTCTGATGTGAAGGGGGCTGCTAATGGGGATACTCTGATGTGAAGGGGGCTGCTGATGGGGACTCTCTGATGTGAAGGGGGCTGCTGATGGGGACACAGTGATGTAAGGGGGATGCTGTTGGGGACACACTGATGTAAGGGGGGCACTGTTGGGGATGCTCAGAATTGAAGCAGGCCGGTCATGATGAAGTCCAGGGCCAAATTTTTGTCCCAGTCCAGCCCTGCTGGGGCATATAGTGTTGACGAGTGGTCATCCATGCCGTGCACAGAAGATTCTCTCCCAGTCCTGGTGTGTCAGTAACGGCAACCTTTAGAAGGATTTCCTGCAGTCTCTCTCTCTCATCTGCATATCTTCCTTTCCCTCTCCTCCGCAGGGGAAAAGCACTAAAGCTGTATCGGTATCCGCATCCTCCATCTGAATCTCTCCAACTCCCATGAGCATAATAGCTCAGCTCCCTCTCCCCCGAAGGGGAGAGCACCCTCGGATCCTCCTGAATACTACATTTTCCCAAAAAGACAGAACTCCAGACTCAGACTCCCATGCCAATCAAACCCACCAGTATACATCGCAATACTGGCATTTTTGGCCTATTTCTACACCTATCTCTCTATTATAGCAATCACCTAAACAGGTGGGCGCTACAAGAATATATACAAAGATCAGAAGCTTTAAAAAGCATCTTGATCAAGGAGGAATCTGAACAAAAAATAAAGAAAAAACGGAAATACAACAGGGATGTTAAAGATTAAAGTGACAATGTGGTTTTCAGGTGGCAGGTCGTAGCTCCCTCTGACCCGTCACCTACAGCTACTTTAACTGATTCACAGCCTATCCCTGCAGTTAATGGTGAAATGAGTACACGCCATGTTTCTCCCAAACCCCCAAGAGGAGAACAAAGGGCTCGCAGCAACATCAAGGTCAATCAAGGGGTAGAGGGAGAGGAAGAGTTTCCCTTCCTCACCCCAACCACCATTCACCACCACCTTGGAGACATTGGGAGGGACAACACACTAACCACAATCATACAGGGATACGTGACCCCCGGGAAAATAATGATCCGCAGGATCAGTATGGAGTGAGTACTAGGAATAGATTTGCACCGCTATCTTATGACGCCAGAGGCTTTGATCCAAGAGCAGGTGGGAATTATGATGTTTCCCAATCCTCCATGAACCAACGGGATTTTCAGAAGGCCAACAGGGGAGGACAAAAATGAAATGGGGATGGAAGAGAGGAAACAGAGGGGGGAGGAATCTTCACTCCAAAGAGAAGGAGAACTTAGATACCAGTGGTATTATTAACCTTAGTACCAAGGAACTATCTAAGGAAGAACTCCTGACCCTGAATAAGGGACTAAAATTTTCTTCAACACGGAACCTCAACAAGTTCCAGACTTTCATAGATGTACATAAGTACACGCGCAAATTGAATATCAAAAGATATATCCTGAGCAACCCAGCCAGACAATTAGTGAGGGAAACTTCTACTGTTGTCCATTCAAACTTGTCCAATGCCTCGCTTTTCAATCCTCCGGGAAACCTGGCTCCCAATGTCAATATTTTCCGTGATTTGGTCATTAAGGACTTGGCAAGTTTGAATATAAGGGTCACTCAATCAAAGCAGGACATTATTGTTGGAATGGAATCACTCTGCAGTAGAAAAGATATAGTAGTTCGCCCTGCCGACAAGGGAGGGGCCATTGTCATTTTGGATAAGGAAGCTTATTCTAATGAGATGTTGCAGATTCTTTCGGATTTTGAAACGTACTCTCCTTTGTTGGCAGACCCCACTTCTAAATTCAAACAGAATTTGAAAACACTTGTTCAAAAAGGCTCAGATATGGGTATTTTGAATAAGAAGGAGAAAGAATACCTGGTACCTTTGGCACCAAGGTTTCCAGTTATGTATATATTACCCAAGATACATAAGACTTTGTTTAATCCCCCAGGGAGACCCATCATCAGTGGAATAGACTCTATTACATCACGAGTTGGTAAATACATTGACAAGTATTTGCAACCACTGGTGATGGGGACCCCTTCCTTTTTAAAAGATACCAAGCATGTCATCAATTTGCTTGGAGAGATAGAGTGGAAATCAACATATTTGTTGGGAACCGCGGATGTTGCATCGCTCTATACGGCAATTTCTTACCATTTAGGCCATGAAGCAGTGCAACACTTTCTTTATCGAGACTCCAGTATTTCGGTCACGTAAAGTAAATTCGTGATGGAATTGCTGGACTTTTCGATGAAGCACAACTACTTCTGGCACAATGGAATCTATTATCTACAGAAGAAGGGAGTTGCCATGGGAGCAAAATCTGCTCCCAGTATGGCCAACTTATTCATGGCCAAGTGGGAGGAAGACGTGGTATTACATGACAAGCGTGATGAGCTTGTCATATGGAAAAGGTTCATTGATGATATTTTTTTTTATATGGGACGGTGATATTGATTCTGTGACGACTTTTTTGTCCCTTTTAAATAATAATGATAGAGGCATTGTTCTCACTTATGAGGTTAATCCTACCCAGATTCATTTTCTGGATCTAAAAGTAACCATAGAAAATGATAGGATCATCACATCCACATATTTTAAAACGACAGACAGGAACGGGTATATCCCATTGGATTCCTGTCATCGCCGTTCCTGGTTGTCAGCAGTTCCGAAAGGACAATTTTTGTGGCTTAGGCGTAACTGCACCAATTTGGAGGATTTTAAAAAAAGAAGCATTGGGGTTGATTTACTAAAGGGAAAAACACTGTGCACTTTTCAAAGTGCAGTTGCTCCAGAGCTTAGTAAATGAGCAGAAGCTCTGCTGACTCCCACAATCCTATCACGTGCAAGCAAAAATGCTGTTTTTTTTTATTTTCCTTGCACAGGATTGGGTACTCTTTGCAAAGTCAAGTCTTACCTCATTTACTAAGCTCAATTGCACTCACAGAGGGCAACTGCAGTCTGCAAAGTGCACAGTCTATTTGCCTTTAGTAAATCAACCCCTTTGTGTCAATTATGTGTTAGCAAGAATCACTGAGTAATAATCTGCATGCTTACCCCCCTAAACATAAATTCCCTTTCCTCCCAGTACAAATCCATCCTCCTGCTGAAATCCTCCATCTAAGCACAAAAAGTGTGTGTGTGTGTGGGGGGTACATTTGTATGGCGCCCCCCGGAGTCAATACTTTGTAGAACCCCCTTTCTCTAGAAGTCTTTTTGGGGATGTCTCTACCAGCTTTGCACATCTAGAGAGGGACATTTTTGCCCATTCTTCTTCTTTTTTTTTTTTTTTTTCCAAAAAAAGTTTTTATTGAAAGAAATAATCAGAGTTACAGCAGTATCATACAGGTGATGACATTGTAATCTGCATTCTGAAATACGTATCAGACAGTTGTAGGAAATGTAGATATTTGCCAGCACACCAAGGATCAGCACACGGTGTGGCGTCCAAACGGTTTAATTTATTGCATGATCACAACACAAATGGTGCAACGTTTCGGAGTCACGCAGGACCCCTTCGTCCTTCGTCAGGCATGTGATGACAAAGGGGTCCTGCGTGATTCCGAAACGTTGCACCATTTGTGTTGTGATCATGCAACAAATTAAACCGTTTGGATGCCACCGTGTGCTGATCCTTGGTGTGCTGGCAAATATCTACATTGTGACTTGAACCAGTATCCAGCTGGTTGTTGCTGCAGCACCCGACCTTTAAGAGCTTACACCAGGAACGTGTGCGATGGGAATATGAAACATTAGTTGTAGGAAATGTACACGGCCTTCAGAAGATGTAGTAGTTATTAATCTTGAGCTCTAACGGTGAATCAGGTAAAAGAGGAGTCAAACGGGACATCCACATTTAACCGCTTCAGCCCCAGAAGATTTACCCCTCTTCCTGACCAGAGCACTTTTTGCGATTCGGCACTGCGTCGCTTTAACTGACAATTGCGCGGTCGTGAGATGCTGCATCCAAACAAAATTAACGTCCTTTTATTTCCCACAAATAGAGCTTTCTTTTGGTGGTATTTGATCACCTCTGCGGTTTTTATTTTTTGCGCTATAAACAAAAAAATAGCAACAATTTTGAAAAAAAAAAAGCAATATTTTTTAACTTTTTGCTATGATAAATATCCCCCAAAAATATATAAAAAGACATTCCTTTTCCTCAGTTTAGGCCGATATGTATTCTTCTACATATTTTTGGTAAAAAAAAAATCTTAATAAGCTTATATTGATTGGTTTGCGCAAAAGTTATAGCGTCTACAAAATAGGGGATAGATTTATGGCATTTTTATTATTCATTTTTTTTTTTTACTAGTAATGGCGGTGTTCTGCCATTTTTTTTTGGGACTGTGACATTATGGCGAACACATCGGACACTTTTGACACATTTTTGGGACCATTGTGATTTATACAGCGATCAGTGCTATAAAAATGCACTGATTACTGTAAAAAATGTCACTGGCAGTGAAGGGGTTAAAACTAGGGGGCGATCAAGGGGTTAATTGTGTTCCCTGGGAGGTGATTCTAACTATGTGTAAAAAGAAGTGCAGCGCTGGATAAATATCTCATAAACAAACTTAGTTGTGGATATTACCAAAAAAAGCAAATGAATAATACAATAAAAATAAATAACAAACCTGTGGTCAAAAATTGAATGAATAAAAATATGTGTATATATATATATGTATATATATCAAAAAACTTTGTGTCCATAAATTATAAAACAATAGAGAATGATGAAAGTGACTTCGCTGCGGAGTATGTATGTGACTTTCACCGCAATGAACGCCCGTCACTTTGAAAAGATTGAAGGCTTACCAAACAGCCTTTATTAAAGGCATGATGACACCAACACCGAAATCCTGGGTGCTTCCTCTCAGCAGGTGATCATGAAAAAGGAACTTCCTCAGGGGTAACACTCCAAACTGCTCACCTCCAGATTAATGGGTACGTGTTGACAGAGTGTTTCATGTGAACCATATGCATTCACTAACGATCCAATCAGGAAACCGCTACCAGCAGTGGTGGATATCCAATAAAACAAAAAGGAAGGGCTCCAATAGTGCATAATAGTGATAAAACTTTCCTTTATTTATAAGTTGCCATAGGCATACATAAGAACAAAAATCAAATCCTTGCGAGGATATTCAAAAAAAGGCTCCACTTCGCATCAGAATGGTTCTCGCTAGCACAGTGCGTGTGTGCGTGTTTACCCTACGGCCGTTTCGTCAGAAATGACATCATCAGGGGAACGCCCACACGTCCGCGCATGCGCTTTATATACCCAGACAGCAAAACGAAGACATTGAACCATTGGTTACACAAAGGAAGATACTTGAAGCTAAGTCAGCAGACACTGCGGGGGGGGGGGGGGTGTCAAATGAGTACCCCCTGAAGCTCACTGTGCTAATTTCAACATATAGAACTACATGAAGCAATCGTAATGCCATCTTGTGGACAAATGCAATATAGCTTCTGAAGTAATTAAACTTATTAAAATTCATTTAAAATTCATTTAAAATTTGGGATAAGGAGGAACAAATTGCTGAAGATCATTCGTATTACCCTCCATAAACAAGAACACCCCTTTACAAATAAAATCATATATCTATATTCAAACTGTGAACAGCCAACCACAATTTCGAATTTAAATTAATATATCTTAAAAAGGAAAGGAGACATCGCCCCTAGACTTACTATTATTCAAAGAACAAAAAAATATATATAAAGAAAAAAATGTATAAAGAAAGACAGAGGGAACGTAGACAAAGTGCAGTGTGGGATGAAATTTTGTAAGGATAGGCTGAGGGAAAGGAACATCAACTGTTATTAATGAAACAATTGATGTCCCATTCCACATTCAAGCCCTTGGGTACATGGGAGCCCAGTCTGTATATCCAATTGGTTTCACTCCTAGATATACTGCATTTACCATTGCTACCTCGCCTGTGTGGTATGTATTTTTTCAGGGCAAGAAACGTAGTGCCTGTGGGGTCCCTGTTATGTTTAAGGTCCTAATGTTTCGAGACATTATGTTTGTCAAAACCCCTCCGGATATTGGCGATATGTTCTCCTAGGCGTACCTGTAACTTCCGAGTGGTGCGCCCTACATATTCTAACCCGCAGGGGCACCTTAGAAGGCACACCACGCATTTTGTAGTACAGGTGGTGAAAGATTTTATCGGATGTGTAGTGCCTGCCCCAACTGATGTAAATTCCATTAATCTTCTACCACGAAATGCATTTATTTTACAAATCTGCCATTTTCCGCAGGGATAGAAAGCTTTTAAATCTCCAAAGAAGGTAGGATGTGTAGGTGGATCCGGGACTTTGGGTGCTATAAGGTGCCTAGTATTAGAAGCACCCCTAAACAACACACAAGGCTTGTCAGTCAACAGAGGTCCCAGAACCCTATCATTTTTAATAATAGGCCAATGTCTTTCGATTATTCGCTTTATAACCCAGTGTTGACTGGAGTCTGGCGACATCTGTTGCTTACTTCCATTATTAATGAATCAAGGGCCTGGCTATCATAGCCCTTGGTCAGAAATCTGGATTTGAGAATCAATGGGGTTGATTTACTAAAGGCAAAAAAACTGTGCACTTTGCAGAGTGCAGTTTCCCTCTGCAAGTTCAATTGCTCCAGAGCTTAGTAAATGAGGTAAGGCTTCACTTTGCAAAGAGTACCCAATCATATGCAAGGAAAATTAAAAAAAGCTGCATTGTTGCTTGCACATGATTGGATGATAGAAGTCAGCAGAGCTTCTGTCCATTTACCAAGCTCTGGTGCAACTGCTCTTGAAGAGGGCAACTGCACTTTGCAAAGTGCACAGTCTTTTTCCCTTTAGTAAATCATCCCCATAATGTCCATACATCTTAGGGGCGGGGGGGGGGAGGGGCAGTTTGGCATGTTTACCCTGGGCTCTAGATTATCTTCTCCTGGCACTGTGTGTCCCGCAGGTGTACCCCTGAAGAGTTCAGGGGGGAGCTTCCATTTTTTATCGTTCATTGGAAAGGTCATAGATCCTGTATAAAACAGTTATCAGTGAGTATTTTAGAACTAATCACCAATACTGGTATGTACTATGTAGCCGTATAAACATCCCACTTTTCATTCTTCTTTTTATAAAAATTCCGTTTTCTTGCTGAGGGATGAGTTAATTTTTTTTTTTTATTATTTTGTTTATTTTCTCCTTGTCAGAGCATAAGTGGCGGGCAGAGCGCCAGGCTGTAAGGCCGTCCATTCTCCTGCCAGAGCTGATAACAGACATTTAAAAGCTGTCATAAAACAAAGATTATGCCAGGATTACTTGAAAGAGAACTAAAATCATTGTTAAAGCCGAACTCTAGGGAAAGTAAAAAGTCTCTTCTCCCGTACAATCCAGAGCTCGGATGCCCTTTGATGCCATCAAGATCCAGTGGCGGCCCGTGCATTGTGGGCCCCCCCCCCCCCCAACACCACCGCCGCTCCCCCTATCCATGCGCCCAGACCCTTTCAGGACGCCAGGTCCATGAATTCCTATGGCAGGGATGGGGGGGTTGTTTTTTGAGGCTCTAATAGGCTTCAAAAAAAGGGTAGGCTTGGGGCACAGAGTACTGCGTCCTGATCCCACTCAGTTGTGTGACGATAGCGAATAAATTTTTACACTAAATCTCCTCCCCGACAATCAGAAAGTAGGCGTAAAACCTGTTTACCGATTGGCCAAAACAACAGGCGATCCTATTGGACGCCTGACGTGGAGCCAGGGAGGAAGCCGCTGGAGTTAGAGATGAAGCCAACCACCATGGAGCTGCTTCCCAGGCCTCGCACCCACTAGCCTGGAGCCGCTGCCCAGACCCTGCACCTGCTAGCCTGGAGCCACTGCCCAGACCCCACATCCACTAGCCTGGAGCTGCTGCCCAGACCCGCCAGCCAGGAGCCGATGCCTGGACTCTGCACCTGCTAGCCCAAAGCCGCTGCCTGGACCCCGCACCCGCTAGCCTGGAGCCACTGCCCGGCCCCCGCAAGCCTGGAGCCGCTGGCTGGGCCTTACACCCGCAAGTGAGGAGCCGCTGTCCGAACCCCGCACCCGCTAGCCTGGAGCCACTGCCCGCACCCCGCACATGCTAGCCGGGAACCACTGCCCGGACCCCGCACCCGCTAGGCTGGAGCCGCTGCCCGGACCCCGCACCCGCTAGGCCGGAGCCGGTGCCCGGACCACGCACTCGCTAGCCTCGAGCCTCTGCATGGACCCTGCACCCACTAGCGCAGAGCCGCTGCCTGGACCCCGCACCCGCTATCCTGGAGCCGATGCCCAAACCACGCACCCGCTAGCCCTGGAGCCTCGGCCCGGACACCGCCACACTGGATGACCCCCCCCAATCTATCTGGATCTATCTATCCAGGTAAGTGCCAGACCAACCGATATGTGGGGGGGTTGTTAGTGCCATGTCGCCGGGGGGAGGTGGTTTTTGCCACCCCCGCCTCGAACAAAAAACCCACCAGCTGCCACTGTCGAGATCAATGAACGTCCCATATTCTCTTCCTGTTGATACAGACATGTCAGCCTCTTGTGCTATTTTAATATATAAAGAGACAACATCGAGCTGCAGGTTTGACAGGTCAAATGGTTGTAAGAAAGCCATTGCTTAGATGGCAAAATAAGAAAAAGAGGCTTGCCTGGGCCATGAAGCACCGCTGGTGGACTACAGAAGACTGGAAGAAGGTCTTATGGACCGATGAATGAAAATTTGAGATCTTGGGTTCATCGCGCAGGGTTTTGTATGCCATCGAGCAGGTGAAAGGATGGTTCCTTGGTGTGTGACACCAACTGTCAGACTTGGAGGAGGAAGTGTGATGGTCTGGGGCTCTTTTACTGGATCCAAAGTCAGCGACTTGCACAGAGTGAGTGGAACCCCGAACCAAAACTACTACCACAGCGTTCTGTAGCGCCCCGGCAATACCCTCTGGAATACTTCTTGTTGGTCAGGGGTTCATCCCACAGTACGGAAATGACCCAAAACCTACCTCCAGGCTGTGCTAGAACTTACCTTAGAAGAAAAGAACAAGAAGGTAGGCTTCAAAACATGGAATGGCCAGCACAGTCTTCGTACTTCCACCACATCCAGCTGGTTTGGGATGAACAGGGCAGAAGGATGAAGCAACCTACAAGTGCAACAAATCATTTGTGGGAACTTCTGCAAACAGTGTTGGGAGGAACTTTCCAAACAATATTTGACTTCCTTCGTAGAAAGAAACCACCGGTGTGTTCTACTGTTATATCTACTTTGATGAGTAGAAAGTTTAGATTACATTTTGTTAAAGGATAGGATTCCATGATTTAATTGTCATGTCCAATTGTTTATCTGTCCTATGCTTTATTTTCAGAGTACATTGAGACAATAAACTGCCTAAATTTCAATAAAAACCGAAAAAAGGGGGTGTGTTCTAAAACTTTTGACCAGTAGTGTGTATATATACGGTATATAATTATATATATTAGAAGATGGTAGTGACTCCCATTGGAAGCATCCCATCAATGTCTCTTTTTGTCTCTATAACTGAGAATGAGATATGAAATGCTGAACACAAAGTCGCTTCCCCTGCATTGTGCGAGTCAGACTAAACGTTTGTCAGCACCGTGTACTTAACGCTTTTTAGAATTGACATTTTAAATAGAAAGTGCATCAGATATTAGGCGATACATAGGGAGATTTTCTATTACCGATAAAGATACCTTTCAGGCGTTGTGAATTTCAGATGGTAAGCGGGAAAAGTGCCTGCCAGTCAAAGAACAAATTACATGTTTCCCCCGTAATTCTGTTTCAAGGTGTCAATCCTCCGCTGATTGCTTCCATCTCACTCCGAGTCACCATTAACTGCTGAGGTGACTGAATCCTGCCGAGCCCCATTCCAAACGGGGGGGACGTACACCATGTGCACAGTGTTATAGATTATTGGCACATTTAGGAGCGAGACAGTGCCTTGAAAAAGTATTCATACCCTTTGAAATTTTCCACATTTTGTCATATTACAACCAAAAACGTAAATGTATTTTATTGGGATTTTATGTGATAGACCAACACAAAGTGGCGCATAATTGTGAAGTGGAAGGAAAATGATAAATGGTTTTCCAAATTTTATACAAATAAATATGTGAAAAGTGTGGGGGGGGCATTTGTATTCAGCCCCCTTTACTCTGATACCCCTAACTAAAATCTAGTGGAACCAATTGCCTTCAGAAGTCACCTAATTAGTAAATAGAGTCCACCTGTGTGTCATTTAATCTCAGTATAAAGACAGCTGTTCTGTGAAGCCCTCAGAGGTTTATTAGAGAACCTTAGTGAACAAACAGCATCATGAAGACCAAGGAACACACCAGACAGGTCAGGGATAAAGTTGTGGAGAAGTATAAAGCAGGGTTAGGTTATAAAAAAAAATTTCCCAAGCTTTGAACATCTCACGGAGCTCTTTTCAATCCATCATCAGAAAATGGAAAGAGTATGGCACAACTGCAAACCTACCAGGACATGACCGTCCACCTAAACTGACCGGCCGGGCAAGGAGAGCATTCATCAGAGAAGAGCCAAGAGGTCCATGGTAACTCTGGAGGAGCTGCAGAGATCCACAGCTCAGGTGGGACAATCTGTCCACAGGACAACTATTAGTCGTGTTCTCCACAAATCTGCCCTTTATGGAAGAGTGACAAGAAGAAAGACATTGGTGAAAGAAAGTCATAAGAAGTCCTGTTTGTAGTTTGTGAGAAGCCATGTGGGGGACACAGCAAACACGTGGAAGAAGGTGATCTGGTCAGATGAGACCAAAATTGAACTAGTTGTCCCAAAAGCAAAAAGCTATGTGTGGCAGAAAACTAACACTGCACATCACCCTGAACACACCATCCCCACCGTGAAACATGGTGGTGGCAGCATCATTTGGTGGGGATGCTTTTCTTCAGCAGGGACAGGGAAGCTGGTCAGAGTTGATGGGAAGATGGATGAAGCCAAATACAGGACAATCTTAGAAGAAAACCTGTTAGAGTCTACAAAAGACTTGAGACTGGGGCGGAGGTTCACCTTCCAGCAGGACGACGACCCGAAACATACAGCCAGAGCTACAATGGAATGGTTTTGTTTAAAGCATATTCATGTGCTCTATGGTGATGAGGGGGATGTGATGATATGATGGGGTGGCTCTGATATGATGGGGGGACCTCTGGTGTGCTGGGTGGCCTATGATTATGATTTGAATTGGAGACTATGACATGAAGGGGTGACGCTGATGTGACAGTGGACCTCTGATGTGAAGGAGACACTCTGATGTGATGATGTGAAGGGAGGCATCTGATGTAAAATGGGGGGGCCAGAGAGGCCCTCTAATGTGCTAGGTGGCCTCTGATGCGAATGGAAAACTCTGACAGAGTCTGTGTTTTATATAATTTTGATAGGCCTTTATTTTAAGTTGAACTGCTTTTTTTGCTACAAGACTTCCCTTTAAAAATGTTGGATAGGCTTTTGGTTTCTTGATTTTTGTTTTATATTGATAGGGCCTTTATTTAGTTTGGGGTGCTCAAAGGTCAGCACTCAATTGTTACCAATCATCTGTTCTTGGAGCTATCTTTTGTTTGCAGCAGTCTGCTGCATTGTTTGAAGGTAATAAAAAAAAAAGTGCAAAAACAGTGTGACCCTAAACCACTTCACATTATATCACTCACATGCATTGCACCCCTTATCCCAATCAATAAAATAAAAGTTAGGCATACACCAGTTAGGACTATTATCCCTAATTAAAACTGTGTTGCTCCTGGTCAGTTCTGCATTGTTGTATCCTCGGTAGTATATTAATGTAGTAAAACCCCAACCTGTGCTCTTTGTCTCTATTACATTTGGGCCTAGACTTTCTCAGGTTTACTGCAGTTTTATCTGCATTCTCTTAATTCTTGTAGATAGATAGATAGATAGATAGATAGATAGATAGATAGATAGATAGATAGATAGATAGATAGAGTGACAGTGTGAGGCCCTGTCACTGTGAGATTATAGGGAAATGTCACGCAGCATTCGCATTTAGGCTTAATGCGAGGTTTAGGACTATCATTTATGAGTGGAGAAAGCTGTGTTTTTGGCTGTCTCTGAATTCTGTAGTTCTGGATTGGAACTTTTAATCCTGTGTTTGGGTTTTGCTAGATGCCTGCAATCTCTCTGTGATCTGTGAGTAAACATTTGTGCAGGGTCGTTATATACTCAGGTCTGAGGATAGCTCAGGGCTTCCAGTGTGGGAGACAGGGGTCAGGACAGTGGCGGCCCATCCATAGGGGGTGCACGGGCGCTGCTCCCCCTCTAGGCAGTCACACAAAAAAAAAAAAAAAAAAATATATATATATATATATATATATATATATATATATATATATATATATATAAATAAATACATTTTTTAAACCGGCCCTTTTAAAAAGAAATACAAAAAAAGGTCCTTAAGTGCACTGTATTCAGACGCCGGACACAGTGCACTATGTGAAGGTCTATGCAATCACAAGATTGCAGACACGGCGCTTCATTTGCAGGCTTTTTCCCGCCTTTCGGCGCTTTCCGAAGCGCCGAGTAGCTTTTGCCCGGCACTCATGGTATCTATTTGAGCAGTTTGATTGACATCTGAGTTAGAGACATCTGAGTTAGATGTCACTTCCTGTTTTCTCTCTCCCATTGCGCCCGAGAGAGAGAAAACCGGAAGTATGAGAGCGGACTCCTCTAACGCCGCTGCCAGTGGAAGGAGACACCGCAGGAGAGGACAACACAGCAAGGTAAGTACGAGAAGGGGGGCATTTAATGGGACATAGGCTGTATTTTATATGTCACAGGCTGCATTTAACGGGACACAGGCTGCATTTGGACACAGGCTGCATTTAATGGGACACAAGCTGCATTTGATGTGACACAGGCTGCATTTTATGTGACACAGGCTGCATTTTATGTGACATAGGCTGCATTTGATGGGATGCAGGCTGCATGTAAGGAGAGACTCTGCTGGGGGCACCTGATTTAAGGACGGACTCCGCTGGGGACACCTGATGGCAGGCGAATGATTTAATTTTATATTACAATGTAATAATAGAAAAAATGAGCTTCAATCATCCTGACAAAATAACAACCATGGTGCCGGGATAATTGAAGTGCTAACACCAGGTGTTTGGAGTACCTTTATCTGCTGATTGTTAAACTTTCTAGAATACACATATTTCTATTGTTGTGTAGGATCTGGGCCTGCTGTCCCTCCATCCCTCTCTCCCTCTCCCTCCATCCCTCGTTCATCTCAGATGCTAACCACACCACCTTAGAGCCACGCCCACTATTTTGCTGAAACCACGTCCATTTTTATCAAGTGGCAGGGGTTAAAAAGGAAGGACAGGGTCTGGCGTCCCATCCTAAAACTTCACCAACCTCCACTGGGTCAGGAGGCCCCATCCAGAAACCATGAGACAGAGTGCCTCACCCAGGGGTCAGAGGTGCCCCAGCCAGAAGTGAAGAGACAGAGGGTTTTACCAAGGGGTCAGTGGAACCCCAGCCCGAAGCCAAGAGACAGAGGGTCTCACCCATGGGTCAGAGGTGACCCAGCCACAAGCCAAGATACAGAGGGTCTCACCCAGGGGTCAAAGGGGCCCCAACCAGAAGCCAAGAGACAGAGGGTCTCATCAAGGGGTTAGAGGAGCCCTCGGTGACCCCCTGTCTCTTGGCTTCTGGCTGGGGCACATCTGACCCCTGAGTGAAACAGAGGGTCTCACACAGGAGTCAGAGGTGCCCCAGCCAGAAGCCAAGAGACAGAGGGTTTTACCGAGGGGTCAGAAGGCCCCACCCAGAAGCCAAGAGACAGAGGGTTTCACCGAGGGGTCAGAAGGCCCCACTCGGAAGCCAAGAGACAGAGTACTACCGAGGAGTCAGAGGAACACCAGCCAGAATCCACAGGGACTGGTGTTGTGCAGGAAAGATCAGAGGATTACGTAGGTACAGTATATCATTGCTCTCCAATAAACGAGCTGTGGACCTGTGCAGTACAGGGAAAACGTTTTCACCCGGAATTCAGCTTTAAGAAAAGTACATCTAATGATTTCTGAAAATAAAACTTTTTTCTCTGAAATCTTACAGTACAATAGTTTTCTCTTACAATGGAATTTGCTATTCACGGCACATTCTTTTTTTCAGGTTGTGATGTTGACACAGATTCCCTGACTTTGATCAAACATGGACTTCATCGTCTCCATCTACAGCACGATGACCCATGACATTTACATGTTCTGCATGGTTTTTGTCGATTGCTTACTCAGATGAATATAAATTCAGGATGACATTTTCCATCATCAGCTATCAGAGTTGTGTCTTCATGCCTGGCTGGGTTCCCATGTAGAGACACTGCTGTGATTTTTGTCTCACGTTGCTCAGATGTGTCCTCAAGCAAACAGGAAATTGTAATGGACTCAACACACCGAGCTCTGATGGACTCAACGTAGGAGTGTGATATGATCTACGGCAGGCATTTTTGCTAATCAACCACAAAAAATTTAAGCAAAACACCGAACATGATCTAAGATAGATGACCCAAAAAGCCAAACACGCTTGTCAGAAAGTGTTCAGGTAATGAGAAAGTCAAAGCCAACAAGGCAGCCAAGCTTTCAGCTACAGACCAATTGCAGCAAGAAGTGAAAGCAATCAGTGTGTGGCACTAATATTGACAAATGCATTGAAACTCTGCCAAAGTCAAAAAGTTTACTCCATTTAAAATGGACCTTTCCATAACTTTAGAAATCTAAAGCATTTCTGATATGTCACAATATATGGTAACAGCGTTATTTTTTAAACAGCTCCACCTTTTATCATTAAAAGCCATCCTTGGGCTCCAGTCAGTGACTTTACAAGTCTGAAAGAATGAATTGCTGACCTGAAAGCGTAGCGCCACCCCTAAAAGAGCTGCTTGATTTCAGGCCTGTTCCCTCACACTGCACCCACTGCCAGGCAACAGCAATCCACACTCCCCAATTGGCTCAAGAATCAGTCCAGCGGTTTTGGTTTTTAGGTGTTTGGGAACAAAGAAATTGGATAGGGTTTGGGGGTACGTGAGATGCCCCAAAACTGAAGAAACGTGCAAACTCCAAACAAACGGTTGAAGACCTGCTCCGCCTGCTAAAGTCCAACTGAAATAAAGATTAAAGTTCCAAAAATGTCAAAGCTGAAGAGTTAGCTCCTGGCTGTATTTCATGGCTCCTAGCTGTTCTAAACCCAAAGTAGAGATGTTGGGGTGCTCCTAGCTGTCTTGCACTGCACTAAAAGCTGTCCCATCAGTCCCAGACATGTGCGGTATTGCACTACACTATACTCCCTGTTGCTTTGGGTAGTTGGCTGGTTGGTACTCATTCAGTCACCTTTAAGTAGTTCTTATGCCGTGTACACACGGGCGGACTTTTCGACCAGACTGGTCCGACGGAACGAATCCGTCGGACAATCCGACCGTGTGTGGGCTTCATCGGACCTGCAGCGGACTTTTTCGGTCGAAAATCAGACGGACTTTAGAAATAAAACATGTTTCAAATCTTTCCGACGGATTTTTAGTCCGGTCGAAAAATCAGTTCGTCTGTATGCTAGTCCGACGAACGAAAACCGACGCTAGGGCAGCTATTGGCTACTGGCTGTGAACTTCCTTATTTTAGTCCGGTCGTAGGTCATCACGTACGAATCCATCGGACTTAGGTGTAATCATGTGTAGGCAATTTCATTTGTTTGAAAGTTTGTCGGAAGTCCGTCAAAAGTCCGTTGAAAGTCCGTTGGAAAGTCCGTCGGACCGTTGATGCCGAAAAGTCCGCCGTGTGCACGGCATTACGATCCAGACAGCTGCTGCACTGGCCTCTCTGCTAAGCAGACTGCTTGTGGCTTGGCTTTGAGTCTACAGCTAAGCCTAGGTGAGACAATGGCTGGGTGCAGTCCTGGAGCTTTCCTCCTCCTCTCTCTCTCTCCTTTCTTGCTTTCTTGCTCTTTTGCCTCAGGGGCAGAGCCCCCCAGCACAGGGGTCACCTCCAGATGGCTGGACCCTGGACTCTGCTCCCGGGCTGCCAGACTTCTGAGTATTTATGGGTTGTCTTCCCACCTTCTGTGCCTGTCTTCTGGGCCTGGGATTGGTGAAAACTCCATTAATATTAAGGCTGCAGCCTTTGTCCCTCCACCCACTATGTTCTGAAAATATCCAGAGAGTTCCAGAAGACAGGAGGAGGTAACAGAGCCACAGCCTTTGAAACACTGCACAGTCTCCTAAACACAATTAACTCTTGCTCCTCTGCCTGCAGGGGAGCCATACTAAATTTACCCACACTGACAACAGTGAGGGCGCTCCACAAGGAAGACAATAATAAATAAAGAGAGACAACATGTTTTGGGGGTTCAAACAATCTGCCTTCATCAGGGCTTATATACTATGTGACCTAAAACGTGACTGGACTCAGTGGGATATTGGGTAATGCTTGAATGTATAAAATCAGATGCTAATGCCAGCTAGTTTTACGGTATGGAACTGGCTGTTTGTGGAGTGCCATTATTTAAACTAAAAAAGGTGTGGCAAAATGACGTCTATTTTTTAAAGCCCAACTCCTTTTAAAAAAATGCCCCCCTCCCACACTGCAAGGGTTAAATGCTCCTTATATCTAGGGGTGCCAGAACAAGGATGGATTACTTATTCTGTGCTCACCAAGGTCCCTCCAGTTCGACTGGCCATGGTTGCACTCCAGCCTCCTCAATATACAATACTAGGTCAATGCCCCTGTATTGTACGTGTTGATGCCAAAGCTCCACCCACAAACCGTAGCTTTGGGCAGAGGAGTAGAGCACCGAAGCTAACTGGAGCAGGTAGTCAGGTAAGTGATAAAGCCTCTTCATCTCTCCCCTAGAAATACAGAGCTTTTGCCTTTTTGCAAAGGTGTTTTTTTTTTTTTTTAATAATTCCTAGAGTTGGACTTTAAAGGATAAGTGATCTTTAAAATAGCACTTATCCCTTTTGCCAACTTCCCCTAACTTAACTCACCCACTCCATCCATAAATGAATACTTATCTTGATCCCATGATGGCAGTTCCGCTGTATGCCACATGTTTTAACTGTTCTGGCCACACCAGGGCACTACAGCCCCTTAGACTTCTATGGGGCCATCTCAGACCATCTCCAGCTTTGGGATACTGCCCCATACAACTCTATGGTACTGTCTCTGATTGTCTCCGACCTTGGACTAAAGCTCTATAGAACTCCATGGGACCGTCTCAGATCTTCTCCAGCCTTGGGATACAGCCCAATAGACTTTTATCGGACATCTCAGATCTTCTTCAGCTTTGGGATACAGCCCAATAGACTTCTATGGGAGATATCAAATCTTCTTCAGCTTTGGGATACAGCCCAATAGGCTTCTTTAGTACTGTCTCTGAAAATTTCCGGGCTTTTGGATACAGCCTCATAGACCTAACTGGCCATCTCTGACCTTGAGACACAGTCCCATTGTGTTTTAATGGACCATCTTCGATCCTCTCCAACCTCGGGACACAGCCACATAAAACTCTATGGGACAATAATGCACAGGCATTGCCAGAACAGTTAAGACTTGAGCACTGGATGTAAACAAACACAGGAACCATAGCCATTGGATCGAGAAAGTATGCATCTGTGGAGGGGGAGGGTGGCTTGGGTGAGGTCAGGGAAATGGGACAAAAAGGATAAATGCCCTTTGTGTTTTTGTTTGGTGCCAGGGAACCATAAGTGTTGTATACAGCTGCCAGTACAATTTAATTACAGCAGTGGGTTTGGGTTTTCTGGGGGTTCCATTAGCATGGGACCTAGTTTGCCCTGGATTAACATTTTGAATTGCCCTGGTGTGAGCAGGCCAACCACCAGCATTATGATACTCTAGTGACAGGACACTAGTCCACACTGGTGTCATTCATTGTTATGGTGTTGGCAGCCATACCATGGCAATGCATGAAGCTCTCGCCTAGAAAAAAACAAGATTTAACCCTTTGGCCCCACTGTTTTTTAATTTCTGGAGTTGGACTTTAAAAGGGCACTTATTCTTTTTGCCCCCTTTCCCTAACCTAACCCACCTTTCCCCTCAACAGATGCATAATTACTATATGTTTATCTACTGACTGCCTTTCCGCAGTTCGCTTACATCCAGTGCCGAAACTGTTAACTGTTCTGGCAACAACATAGCACTACAGCCTCTTAGACTTCTATTGGGCCATCTCAGATCATTTCCAGCCTTTTTAAACCAACCACATAAAACTATATGGGACTGTCTCTGATCTTCTCCAGCCTTGGCATATAGTCCAATAGACTTCTACGGGACACCTCAGATCTTCTTCAGCCTTGGGATACAGCCCCACAGACTTCTATGGTACTGTCTCTGAACATCTCCAGCCTTGGGATACAGCCTCATAGAACTCTAATGGTAGGGCCATCTTAAAAACAGGGCAAAAGGGGCAGCTGCCCCGGGCCCAGTCAATGTTGTGGGACCCAAAGCAGCTGCCCCTTGAGCTCACACTGCGCACAAATAGTTGATAAGTGGATTCGGGAGGGCCCAATAAAATGTTTGCCCAGGGTCCAATCAGTATTAAAGACAACCCTGCTAATGTGCCATTTCTGGTCATCTCTGACCTCGAGACACAGTCTCATAGTGTTTTAATGGACCATCTCTGAACATCTCAAATGTGAGACATCAGGGGTCTGTTAAGATCCCTGATATTTCACCAAAACCCCCCAACAGGCTCCTAAAAAAAATAGCAAAAAAAAAAAAAAATAATAGAGAATATTAAAAAAATAATAAAAACATTATAAAAATGATAATAAAAAAAACAAAGAAACTGCTGACAAGTCTACTGCTCTACTGACACTGTCCTCTGCCCTACTGACACCGTCCACTGCCTTACTGACACCGTCCTCTGCTCTACTGACACCGTCCTCTGCTCTACTGACACCGTCCACTGCTCTACTGACACCATCCACTGCCCTACTGACACCATCTACCGCCTTACTGACACCGTCCTCTGCTCTACTGACACCGTCCACTGCTCTACTGACACCATCCACTGCCCTACTGACACTGTCCACTGCTCTACTGACACCATCCACTTCTGTACTGACACCATCCACTTCTCTACTGACACCGTCCACTGCCCTACTGACACCATCCACTGCTCTACTGACACCGTCCTCTGCTCTACTGACACCGTCCACTGCCCTACTGACACCGTCCACTGCCCTACTGACACCATCCACTGCTCTACTGACACTGTCCACTGCCCTGCTGACACCGTCCACTGCCCTACTGACACCGTCCACTGCTCTACTGACACCATCCACTGCTCTACTGACACCATCCACTGCTCTACTGACACCGTCCTCTGCTCTACTGACACCGTCCTCTGCTCTACTGACACCGTCCTCTGCTCTACTGACACCGTCCTCTGCTCTACTGACACCATCCACTGCTCTACTGACACCGTCCACTGCTCTACTGACACCGTCCACTGCTCTACTGACACCGTCCTCTGCTCTACTGACACCGTCCACTGCTCTACTGACACCATCCACTGCTCTACTGACACCGTCCACTGCTCTACTGACACCGTCCACTGCCCTACTGACACCGTCCACTGCCCTACTGACACCGTCCACTGCCCTACTGACACCGTCCACTGCCCTACTGACACCATCCACTGCTCTACTGAGACCATCCTCTGCTATGCTGACACCGTCCACTGATCTACTGAGACCATCCACTGCTCTACTGACACCATCCACTGCTCTACTGACACCGTCCAATGCTCTACTGACACCATCCACTGCTCTACTGACACCATCCACTGCTCTACTGACACCATCCTCTGCTCTACTGACTCCGTCCACTGCTCTACTGACACCGTCCACTGCCCTACTGACACCGTCCACTGCCCTACTGACACCGTCCACTGCCCTACTGACACCGTCCACTGCTCTACTGAGACCATCCTCTGCTCTGCTGACACCGTCCACTGCTCTACTGACACCATCCACTGCTCTACTGACACCGTCCAATGCTCTACTGACACCATCCACTGCTCTACTGACACCATCCACTGCTCTACTGACACCATCCACTGCTCTACTGACACCATCCACTGCTCTACTGACACCATCCTCTGCTCTACTGACTCCGTCCATGTTTTAATACATTTTAAAATAAGTGTGTGCGTGTGAGTATATATAAATATATATAATACACACACATGTGTGTTTGAGCTTTGGGGTGCACACCCTAATGCAATAGGATGCGCACATCTATGCCAAAGTGGTAACCTGTAAAGTTTTTAAAGCGTCGTCTATAAATAGAAAAAAAATACTAAAAAATACAATTTTCGCAGTTTGTCGCCGTTGCACAGGCGTGCGCAATTTTAAAGCGTGACACGTTTGGTATCTAGTCACTCGGCGTAACATCCTCTTTTAAATGTGATCAAACCATTGGGTATCATGTTGTGTTTTTGTGCATTAGAATTCAAAAAAGTTTTTTTTTTTTATTGCGTTTGAAAAATAGCTGCTCAAATACTGTGCGACATAAAAAAAAATTGCACCAATTTATTTTCTAGGGCCTCTGCCATAAAAATATATATATATATATAATGTTTGTGGGTTATGAGTAATTTTCTAGCAAAAAATACTGGGTTTTATATGTAAACAGAAAGTGCCAGAAAAGGCCGGGGGGGGGGGGGGGGTCAAGTCGTTAAATACGATCAAAAGAGTGAGAAAAAAAAAAAATGATATAAATGTTGTTTGGGTACAGCGTCGCATGACTGCGCAATTGTCAATTAAAAGTAGCGCAGTGCTGAATAGCGAAAAAATGGCCTGGTCGTGAAGAGGGGGTAAAACCTTTCCGGAGCGGATGTGGTTAAAGCGCAGTTGCTTGTTATTACTGTTTTTTGTATTTTACAAGCTTTATATGTGAACTTTTCTCTTTTTATAACATTGTAAACTTCTCTTTTCATAATGTAATTCATAAATTCTGGTTTTAGACTCACAGCTGCTGTTCTCTTATTTTTATTCCATAAAGCAGTTTGGCTCCAACTCATTAGATCCTAACAATGTTAACGGCTTATATCTGGGAAAAGGTCACATTGTATCCAATGCAGTTCACTCGGCGAGCCGTTCCTTGTTATTGTCTCTATTACAGGTGTAACCTTCTGATTGTGTCTCACGCTCTCTTATCTATCCGCACACTTACTGGATCACACTTATTTGTAATTTCCCTTAAAGATGAGCGCCAGGCAAACAGAGAAACGCGCCGATGAAATAACAATATGGGAGCTGCGTTACGATTTGTGTTTTCTGACCATCCACTCCTGAGATTAACATACAGAGCCTTGAAAAAGTATTCATACCCCTCGAAATTTTCCACATTTTGTCATGTTACATCCAAAAACGTAAAATGTATTTTATTGGGATTTTATGTGATAGACCAACGCAAAGTGGCTCATAATTGTGAAGTGGAAGGAAAATGATAAATGATACAAATAAATATGTGAAAAGTGTGGGGGGGGGGGGGGGCATTTGTATTCAGCCCCCTTTACTCTGATACCCCTAACTAAAATCTAGTGGAGCCAATTGCCTTCAGAAGTCACCTAATTAGTAAATAGAGTCCACCTGTGTGTTATTTAATCTCAGTATAAATATAGCTGTTCTGTGAAGCCCTCAGAGGTTTGTTAGACAACCTTAGTTATTATTATGATTATTATTATTATACAGGATTTATATAGCGCCAACAGTTTGCACAGCGCTTTACAACATGAGGGCAGACAGTACACTTACAATACAAATCAATACAGGAGGAATCAGAGGGCCCTGCTCGTCAGAGCTTACAATCTAGAAGGGAGGGTCAAGTGGAAACAAAAAGTAATAACTGTGGTAGGTGAGCTGATGGAGAAAATTAAAAAAAAAACAGTTGTTAAGCATGGGTAGGGTGGGCTTCTCTGAAGAGAAGGGTTTTCAGGGATCGTCAGGGATTAGTGAACAAACAACATCACGAAGGTCAAGGAACACACCAGACAGGTCAGGGATAAAGTTGCGAACAAAGTATAAAGCAGGGTTAGGTTATTAAAAAAAATCTCCCAAGCTTTGAACATCTCACGGAGCTCTGTTCAATCCATCATCGGAAAATGTAAAGAGTATGGCACAACTGCAAACCTACCAAGACATGGCCGTCCACCTAAACTGACCGGCCAGGCAAGGAGAGCATTCATCAGAGAAGAGCCAAGAGGTCCATGGTAACTCTGGAGGAGCTGCAGAGATCCACAGCTCAGGTGGGAGAATCTGTCCACAGGACAACTATTAGTCGTGTTCTCCACAAATCTGCCCTTTATGGAAGAGTGACAAGAAGAAAGACATTGGTGAAAGAAAGTCATAAGAAGTCCTGTTTGTAGTTTGTGAGAAGCCATGTGGAGGACACAGCAAACATGTGGAAGAAGGTGATCTGGTCAGATGAGACCAAAATTCAACTTTCTGGCCTAAAATCAACCGCGTGGCATAAAACTAATGGGGCGTACACACGGTCGGACTTTTCGGCTACAAAAGTCCGACGGACGCCGACGGACCAAATCCGGCGGACAATCCGATCGTGTGTGGGCTTCCCCGGACTTTCAGCGGACTTTTCCAGTCGCAAATCTGACGGACTTTAGATTTGGAACATGCTTCAAATCTTTAAATCGTAACTACGCCGGACCCAGAAATCCGCTCGTCTGTATGCTAGTCCGACGGACAAGAACCGACGCTAGGGCAGCTATTGGCTACCGGCTATCAACTTCCTTATTTTAGTCCGGTGTACGTCATCACGTACGAATCCGCCGGACTTTGGTGTGATCGTATGTAGGCAAGTCCGGTCGTTAGAAAGTCTGTTTAAAGTCCGCCAAAGGTCCGTCGAAAGTCTGCCAAAAGTCTGTCGGATAGGCTGTCAGACTTTTGTAGCCAAAAGCGTCCCGTAACACTGCACTGCTACTACTATTGTGTTTAGTTTTTTATGCTTTTTATATATGTTTGGACAGAGCTTGGCTGTAATTCTCTTCCTTATGAAGCGAGTAGTGACCTGTGGAACGGGTCAAAGTCACAGCAAGCAACCCATCACCCAGTTTTGTCAGGGATGATGAGGGAACTGTTATACGATGTTTAATACAGTCTTTTTTTCATGTGCTGATTTTTTGTATTGATATATGAGTGTTCTCTCACTATGTATTTGCTTTTAATCTTTGTACAAATAAATATTTGATATTTTACTATATTCAAGGTGGTGCCGTTAAAGTCCTTAACTTTGTTTCTAGGTGTACTAGACACTTTGTGTCTAATATTTAGAAGGCCCCTTTGGGCATTCCTTCCTCCCATCCACTATTTATTAAGCTTTGGTGATTTGGGGGGGATCTGTGTTGGGAGGAGAGATTGGGGGAAGATTTGTGCTAGGAGGGGGGATTTGGAGTGGGGGATAGAAGATGTGTACTCCTAGGAAGTTTTTTTTAGTGGATTTGTGCTAGGAGGGGTGATTTTTTTGTTGTTGATGGGGGGCATTTGTGCGGGGGGGGGGGCAAAGATTTGGGGGATTGGGGGGCAAAGATTTGGATTGGAGGGATGGGGAATTTATCCTTAAAGGGTAAGCATGCAGATTAGTGCTCAGTTTTTTTGGGGGGATCTTTGCTGACACATAATGCTCATACATCTTTAGGGGGGGGGCACAGTTTGGCATGTTCGCCCTGGGCTGTAGATGACCTTGTCCTGGCACTGTCCTTTCCTTGCAGGCTGGGAGGCGGTAGCCTCTGTAAGCTGCAATCGGATAGCTCTGCCCCAGGGCTGGGACAAGGGGTGGACAGGAGGAGCAGCTGCCCTGGGCACAGTGGTATCATGTGAGGTAGGGGAGGGGCACCGAAAGGAGATTGGAAGGGGGGATTTGTTTTGGAAGGGTTTATTTGGGGGCAGCAGTGAGTAAGTATTGTTCTAGGAGTGGGAATCTGGGGGGGGGGGTAAGTGTGCTAAGAATGGTGATTTGTGTTGGGAGGAGGGATGGGGGGGAAGATTTGTGCTAGGAGGGGGGATTGGGGTGGAATTTGTGCTGGGAGGGGGGAAATTAGAGTGAGGGAAAGACAACGTGTGCTTGGAGGAAAAATTTTAGGGGTAGAGGATTTGTGCTAGGAGGGTGATATTTATTTGGGGGGGGGGGCATTTGGGGGATTGAGGGTCAAAGATTTGGCCTGGGAGAAAAGGAAATGTATGCTTAGGGGGGTAAGCATGCAGATTAGTGCTCAGTTTTTTAGGGGGGACCTTTGCTGGCACATAATACTCATACATCTGGGGGGGGTGCAGTTTGGCATGTTCGGCCTGGGCTCTAGATGACCTTGCCCTGGCACTGCCCACACCACATCCCTTCCTTGCAGGCTGGGAGGCAGTAGCCTCTGTAGGCTGCGATCGGCCATGGTTGCACATCAGCCTCCTCAATATGCAATACCAGGTCGATGCCCGTGTATTGTACGTGGTGATGCCGAGGCTCCATCCACAGACTGTAGGTTTGGTCAGAGGAGTACAGCACCAAAGCCAATTGGGACGGGTAGTCAGGTAAGTGATAGAGCCTCTTCTTCTCTCCCCTAGCAATACCAAGCATTTACCCCTTTGGCAAACTAATAAATGTGCCTCTGTCTCTCTGCTCTCACCTTCTAACAGCATGTTCTTTGCATTGCAACACAACTAAGCTATTCATTGTGCTCTTTCTCGCTCCCCCAGTCTAAGCTCTACTGTACACTCACTGCAGAAGGCTGATATTAAGTCAAATTGATGTACTTACACTCCTTGCTAGGACAAGATCACCCAGTGCCCAGAGCAAAGATGCCAAACTGCCCAGCCTTGTAACAGAAGGAAGGCGCCCCCATCCCTACAGTAAACCATTGGGCCCAGTGCAGCCGCTCCTCCTGCCCACCCCTTGTCCCAGTACTGCTTACACTGCTCGAGAAACACCCGTAAGCGGCGGGGGGCCTTCCTGCTGCATCTAAAAGCGACCCAGCAGCTAATCAGCCACTTGGATCGCTTTTATGAAAAACAGCCATAACCTTGGTAAACCACATAAAAGTTGCAACATACACTATATATATATATATATATATATATATATATATATATATAGCCAAAAGTATTGGGAAACCTGCCTTTACACACATGAACTTTAATGGCATCCCAGTCTTAGTCCGTAGGGTTCAATATTGAGTTGGCTCTGCCCTTTGCAGCTATAACAGCTTCAAAGTTCATGTGCGTGTAAAGGCAGGTGTCCCAATACTTTTGATAATATAGTGTATATACGTACTGCAGCCGGCAAGTGGTTAAGGTAAAAAAAAAAAAAAAAAAAAAAAAGTTTGACTTTAGAACCACTTTAAGGTATTTTAGATAAGTCATCTATGACTGGTTCTCCTTGGATGAAGCTTCATATTGCAGAGATTCTGTGCCGGATCTTCTTCTGCAGGAAAAGAGGAGGACGATGTCTATTTCTCCCCCTTGTAGGGCTCAGTGCCGCAGCCCGAATTGCTGCATATCGCAGGTATTCCGCACCAAATGCTTCTTCTGTGAGATGAATGTTAAACCGCTCTGCAATTACCATTTTAATTGATGCACATCAGATGTCAAGATTACACCAGTAAATGTAGACATTGATTAAGCCCATTATGTTCTCTCAGTCTAATCATATTTTCTGCTTGGCATCACTATCATGATAAAAAAAGAAGCCGCTGCAAAAACAGGAGAAAGAAGAAAAATAATAACTGTAAGAAATGCGGTTTACCATCATTACCAAATACTGTATATAATGGTCATGGTTATGCAGTAATCTTTCTCTGTCAGCTTACCTCTCCCCCATGTGTTCACCTTTAGAGGCCAGCCACCCTCACCTGACTTCTTATATAATCTTCCCTCAGCATAGCTCCACCTCAGCCTCTAATTAGGAACACTATAGTAACCTGTGCATTGCAAGCCAACCTGGCTGATCAACCATTGTGTGTTTAGCTTTCATGTGCTACTTGCTGTGTCTCCTACGTCTGATTCCAGTTACCGATCTTGGCCTGTTCTCGACTATCCCTGTCTGCTTGTGACCCTGACCTTTGGCGCGTTCTATGTTTATCCTTGTCTACTAGTCGCCCCGACCTTGGCTTGTCCCTTTACTATCCTTGTTGTTCCAGCCTGCTGCTTCCTTCCTCTTCCTCCTGTAGTCTACCGTGAGCTGTGAGACCCTGGGGGCCGCGACTTGGAGCCAGACTGCAGCGCAGTCCATCCTCACCACTAGAGGCTCTGGTGAACACCTGCTGGTTCTTAGACTCCGCTCCCTGGGGAATCTATGCTCTAGCTCCCAGTGGGATCTGTGTTGATGCTCCAGTAGACCTGCTTCCTGAACCTCCCAGATTTCAATCCGCAGCAGTCAGTCCCAGGGTCCACTACCATAGCGGTGCACTCCTGACTCCTATGGAGTGCATCTGTCACCTGGACTCAGGTGACTTGACATTAATATATAAGTAATACTAGTAAAAATGTGTCCATTGTAAAATGGGTAATTTGGGAGATGTATCAAACAATGATAAAGAATTGTCTTAGTGAACAATACATGTGGGGGAGGAGTGCAGAGGGTATGACGGCGGACAGTATGTACAGGAGAGGAGTGTGGAGGGTATGACAGTGGGCAGTATGTACAGGAGAGGAGTGTGGTGGGTATGACAGTGAGCAGTATGTACAGGAGAGGAGTGTGGTGGGTATGACAGTGGTCAGTATGTACAGGAGAGGAGTGTGGAAGGTATGACAGTGGGCAGTATGTACAGGAGAGGAGTGTGGAGGGTATGGCAGTGGGCAGTATGTACAGGAGAGGAGTGTGGAGGGTATGACAGTGAGCAGTATGTACAGGAGAGAAGTGTGGAGGATATGACAGTGGTCAGTATGTACAGGAGAGGAGTGTGGAGGGTATGACAGTGGGCAGTATGTACAGGAGAGGAGTGTGGTGGGTATGACAGTGGTCAGTATGTACAGGAGAGGAGTGTGGAAGGTATGACAGTGGGCAGTATGTACAGGAGAGGAGTGTGGAGGGTATGGCAGTGGGCAGTATGTACAGGAGAGAAGTGTGGAGGGTATGAGAGTAGGCAGTATGTAGAGGAGAGGAGTGTAGAAGTTATGACAGTGGGCAGCATGTACAGGAGAGGAGTGTGGAGGGTATAACAGTGGGCAGTATGTATGTACAGGAGAGGAGTGCATGACAGTGGGCAGTATGTACAGGAAAGTAGTGTAGAGGATATGACAGTGGGCAGTATGCATAGGAGAGGAGTGTGGAGGGTATAACAGTGGGCAGTATGTACAGGAGAGGAGTGTGGAGGGTATTACAGTGGGCAGTATGTACAGGAGAGGAGTATGGAGGATATGACGGTGGGCAGTATGTACAGGAGAGGAGTGTGGAGGGTATAACAGTGGGCAGTATGTACAGGAGAGGAGTGTATGACAGTGGGCAGTATGTACAGGAGAGGATTATGGAGAGCATGACATTGGGCAGCATGTAGAGGAGAGGAGTGTAGAGGACATGACAGTGGGCAGTATGCATAGGAGAGGAGTGTGGAGGGAATAACAGTGAGCAGTATGTACAGGAGAGGAGTGCACAAGATATGCTTGTCAACAGTTTGTGCAGCAAAGTAGTAGGCACGCACACATGGAGCACACACATGGAGCACACATATGACACAGAGCACATACAATAATGTATAGTACATAGTGCACATGCACACAGAACACACACATGGCATAGAGGACAAAATTGCCCCCACACACACAGACCTGTTGATCAGCTCAGTTATATATAATATCCAGCAGTCTTCTTAAGCTTCTTTGATTAGGGCAAGAGTGCACTGCAGAGACCTAGGCTGCCAGCAGAAAGTTGAGGGCATTGTCCCTCTAACCCCGTAGCCCAAGGCACAGACCCATGCTGTCAATATGGTAAACCCGGCAGCACACACACTCCTGTAGTACTGAATGATGTTACTGGTTTAGCAGGATACTTTAATGGTGCCCTCTAGCAGGTAACATGGGCTCACCCGAGGTGCCGAATTCACATCTCCACCAGAGCTCCTGAGGATGGAGATGAGCTGGAACCCTAAGGGTCCTGGTTTTCATCTTTGCAAGCTCCCACCAGGCTTGGAGGGTAGATGGAAGAGAACAACTACAGTGCGGAGACCGCACACAAAATTCTACGCAGAAATATAGACAAGTCCAGGCAAACGTTATGGGTAAACAGAAAGAAAGAGAGTAGTCAAGAAAGAGAGTAGTCAAGACCAGGCAGATGTCATGAATTTTTTTTTTTCGTTATTTCGGATTCTTTTAAATTCGGCACTATTGTAATTCAGAAATTGGGAGACATCCGAACTTCTGAAAAACTAAAATTCTTCCGAATTTTAATTCGTAACGAAACGAAAAGCACATGTCTAATTTCTGCCACAAGCCCGATATCATCTTTCAGCTCTTCTGAGGGTGTTACATCTAAACACAGATTGAGGAGATTATCGCCACCATAACGATAAACGTTTCCTGAAGAGTGAACTGAAGGATGGATTTATAGATTCCCCCGGAGCGATCCTGTAAAGGTTTCAATTTGACTATAAACCAGGAAGATCGGTCTCCAGAACCACCAAAGCAGGTTCATTGAAATCTTTGCCGTTTGCTTATCAGTCATAGGCCAAGAGCGGAGCGATCAGCGATTCCGGCCAGCGTCTCACCTTCACGCCCCAGAAAGCGGGAATGGCGCGCCGCCGCCGTCCAACTCACCATTTTTTCCATTGCTCGGGCCCCCGTAATATATGGCCACGTCTCCGCTACCCAGCGGCAGATCCGGCAGACTCCAGTCATTAATCTGATTCTCGGAAATGATATAGAAATGCTTTAGGTTGCCCGTTTCACAGAGTAACCGGATAACTCGATCATCACATATTGCGCCGCTGGCAAAGAGAGATAGAGAGGGGATGAGAAAGGGAGATTATGAAAACTCCGGACTTGCTGGTTATTGGTTTCTGTTATGAGAAACGCCGCCGAAAAAACACGGCGCTTAATTGATATATTTTCTGCAAAGAATATCGGATGTGGAACCGCTGACGGGGCTTCAGATACAAGGATGTATACGAATATATTTGTTTCCCTTTTAATCTGGTTGTGTGAATATAAAAATGTTGTTTATGTGCTTCCAGACCACGCCCAGAACCACCATGACTTAAAGGGGTTGTAAACCATCGTGCATCCTATGCATTAAGGTGAAAAAACACCTGGCAGTCACCGGCCCCCCAGCCCCCTCTGGAACCAGGGCTGGTGCAAGGATTTTTGACACCCTAGGCAAAACCTCATTTTGTCGCCCTCCCTTGGCTCCACCCCTTTGCCCTGCCCATGTATATCCCACCTTTTTAATGAAGCGCTCATCAAATGCAGCCTTACCAGCACCCATCAATGCAGCCTACCAGCGCCCATCAATGCATCCTACCAGTGCTCAACAATGCAGCCTACCAGTGCCCATCAATGCATCCTACCAGTGCTCAACAATGCATCCTACCAGTGCTCAACAATGCAGCCTCACCAGTGCCCATCAATGCATCCTACCAGCGCCCATCAATGCAGCCTACCAGTGCCCATCAATGCATCCTACCAGCGCCCATCAATGCAGCCTACCAGTGCCCATCAATGCATCCTACCAGCGCCCATCAATGCAGCCTACCAGTGCCCTTCAATGCAGCCTCATCAGAGCCCATCATTGCAGCCTACCAGCACCCATCAATGCAGCCTACCACCGCCCGTCAATGCAGCCTACCAGCGCCCATCAGTGCAGCCTACCAGTGCCCATCAATGAATGTTTGCTTGCTTCCATTCGTTCAGGAGTTGGGACACAGACACAGTCCTCCACCGCCGCTGCACCTCTGACACTATGTGAAAATGGAGCGGCGGCTGCCTGCTGATGCGGAGACTAATGCCGCGTACACACGAGCGGACTTTACGGCAGACTTTGCCCGGCGGACTTTTCTACGTACTTTACGACAGACTTTCTGAATGAACGGACTTGCCTACACACAATCCACCAAAGTCCGTCGAATTCGTCTGTGATGACGTACGACCGGAATAAAACAAGGAAGTTCATAGCCAGTATCCAATACCTGCCCTAGCGTGGCTTTTTGTCCGTCGAACTAGCATACAGACGAGCGGACTTTTCGACCGGACTCGATTTCGGCGGATTGATTTATAACATGTTTCAAATCTAAGTCCGTACAACTTTTGAGAAAACAAAGTCCTCTGGAGCCCACACACATCGAATTGTCTGACGAAATCCCGTCCGCCAGGCAAAGTCTGCCATAAAGTCCGCTCGTGTGTACGCGGCATTAGTTGCTTGCTGCAGAGAGAAGAGAGTAACAACACCAGTGGCCGAGCGCCCTAGGTGGCTGCCTAGTTTGCCTAGTGGTAGAACCAGCCTTGCCTGGAACTTCACCTGCCTATAATTTTTTTTCTACTAGTAATGGCGGCGATCTGCGATTTTTATCATGACTGCGACATTATGGCGGACACGTCGGACAATTTTGACACATTTTTGGGATCATTGATATTTATACAGCAATCAGAGCTATAAAAATGCACTGATTACTGTAAAAATGTCACTGGCAGAAAAGGGGTTAACACTAGGGGGCGATCAAGGAGTTAATTGTGTTCCCTAGTGTGTGTTCCAACTGAAGGAGGAGGGGAAAGTGTAGGGGAGATGACAGATCGCTGTTCATACTCTGTATTAACACACGATCAGTCTCTTCTCCCCTCAGAAAACTGGAAACTGTGTTTACACACACAGATCCCGGTTCTCAGTGTGCCACGAGTGATCGCGGGAGCTCAGCGGTGATTGCCGGGCACTTGCATCGGCTCCGTGGGCGAGCAGGGGGTGCGCGCGCCCCCCTAGTGGCCACAGGGCGAAGCGACGTTACATAACGTTGTTTCACCCAGCAGTGTCTACCAGTGCTCATCAATGCAGCCTACCAGTGCCCATCAATGCAGCCTCACCAGCGCTCATCAATGCAGCCTACCAGTGCCCATCAATGCAGCCTACCAGTGCCCTTCAATGCAGCCTCACCAGCGTTCATTAATGCAGCCTACCAGCGTCCATCAATGCAGCCTACCAGTGCCCTTCAATGCAGCCTCACCAGCGTTCATTAATGCAGCCTACCAGCGTCCATCAATGCAGCCTACCAGCGCCCATCAATGCAGTCTACCAGTGCCCATCAATGACTGTTTGCTTGCTTCCATTCATTCGGGAGTCGGGACACAGACACGGTCCTCCGCCGCTGTTGTGCCTCTGACACTATGTGTGAATGGAGCGGCAGCTGCCTGCTGATGCTGAGACTTAGTTGCTTGTTGCAGAGAGAAGAGAGTAGCAACACCAGTGGCCGGGCGCCCTAGGCGGCTGCCTAGTTTGCCTAGTGGTAGCACCAGCCCTGCCTGGAACTTCACCTGCCGGAGACGCGCTCTTCCATTGCCCGGGGTTCTCGGCTCTTGATTGGATAGATTGATAGCAGCGCAGCCATTGGCCATTGGCTCCTGCTGCTGTCAATCAAATCCAATGACGCGGGCTCCCGGTGGGGGCGGGGCCGAGTTCTACATTCGGCGTCTATGGATGCCGAATGATGGACTCGGGGGCGCGCCCGCAAGGTAACCCCCTCGGGAGAGCGCTTCTCCTAGGGGGTTACCTGATGTGGGAAGGAGCCACGAGAGCCATCGGGGGACCCCTGAAGACGAGGTCCGGGACCACTCTCTGGAAAACGAGCTGCACAGTGGAGGTAATTATTATATGTTTGTTATTTAAAAAGAAAAAAAAACTAACTCTTACAATCACTTTAAAGCTGAACTCCAGGCAGATATAAAAGCTACAAATTAAATAATACATCACCAAGGGCTTGTTTAGACTTGTGTTTGGGGGGCATTAAAAATTCATGGTTGAGCCCCCCCACACCCCGCCCTCCCAACAGCCCCCATTTAGGCTACACTGGCAACAGATGGGGTATTCATATTCGCTATGTTTCACTTTGTGCCTGCGGCAAAAAATTATCTGACATGTGGCACTCGGCGCAACCCATTTATAACAACACCCCGAGTACGAAAGGGGTTAAAGTCGTTTAGGACATTCCATACCCAAAAGGCAGCTACCGAACACTTCGATCAGCCGAACAAGGAACCCATACAAATAATTCTCCCCCAAATACGAGACAAGATGCTCTGTCTTGCGGTTCAAGCCGGGCACATTTATTTTCACACATGGACACAACAGATAAAATAACTCAGAGACTCTTTCCCCCCACCCTTGGAAAACAGGGCAGGTTAAACTGTCAAATGACAATGGACACACAGGTCAGGTGTGTATAACTTCTCATCAGTACACAGTCTTATCAGCAGGGGGCTGCTGGAGGAATCCCCCCTCCCTCCATAGAGATACACATCCTGTGATCCAAGGCAGACAGACACAATAGAACATTGGAATACAGCCCCACCCCAAACTAGCACAGCAAATAGTACACAAAAGCATGAGACAACACACAATATATACACCCAACATTGTGAAGCAGTCACTATCTATAATATGGCACATACGGGGTTCCCAGAGTTTTGTGTTTTGGGGGGACATGGACTTGAATCCAAAGTAACATTACTTCCAGGGTCCCCAGGCATACAGCTCACAATGAGCACAGTTCCCCCAAATGCCAGGGCCCATAATCGGTCGGGAATAGGCCTGCATTCAGTCCCCTCCAAAAGCCTCTGTTCCGGCTATGTCTGTCACTTTTCTCCCCTTTCGGCAGGAGACTAACACAGGAGGAGACCCCAGATGGGTTGACTCCGAAGTTAGTCCATAGTTCCAGTCCCCCAATGCCGGTATCCACACAGTACCCCAAATAAATTGTCCCAAACAGAGCATTACTTACCCAGCCAACCTCTACCTCTCTCAGAGAACACGCCCACCGCTGGGGAGAGGCCTGGACTGGCCCTTCTCCCTGGAGTCTTTTCAGCCTCTGGAGAGAAGACAGGGTGACTGGGCTCACTCCGTCATGCTTTTGGGGATCTGGGCCGACCGCCCAGCATCCCTGGGGTATACAAGTGGAAACTGAAGTCCCATCCACTTTTGGTAGGTGAAAATCCCCCAGTGCTTGAAAAGCATGGCTGCCATCCTCCTGTCCCAGTGCCGCACCAATTTTTGGGGTTGTGTCAGTGAAGACCGAACTCCCCTCCACCACCAAAGGAACTCCCTCTTCTGTTAGGTGAGGGCAGAGGCTTGCAGCACTCTGCTTTGTTGCCAGCTCTTCTGCTGGGTCGGTGGCATCATTCTGGTGTGCCATCTGTTGCTGGGAAGGGACCATCTCCTTCTCACCCTGGGCCTCCGGAACCGTTGCAGGTGTAGGGCAGAGGTCTTGGACCCTCTGTCCGGTGGCCAGCGCTTCAGCTGGGGAAGTTCCTTGTAACTCCACAGATACTGCTGTTGGTGCTGGGCAGAGCACAGTGAAGTTTGGCCCTAATACCAGCTTTTCTGCTGGAGGCTCATCGGGTTGTTCTTCCTCAGCAGAAAAGTCTATCAAATCCCCTGTCTCTGCAACTGGTGTCTGGGGATAGAAGTTCACAATCTCGTGTCCGTGGAACCCAGAAGATGCTATTAGTGCTGGGCAGAGGTTAGCAGAACTCTGCCCTGTTGTCAGCACTTCAGCTTTGGGGATGGCAATCTCCAGATTTTCCACTGCCGACTCTTCAGCCAGGATTTCAGAGTTGTCAATTAGTAAATCCTGATAGTCCCAGGCAAAGGGAGCCCCACTCTGTTGCTGAGCAGAGTCTAGCAGCTGTCTCTAGGTGATCTTCAGTTCCCATTCCTGAACGGCCAGAAACTCCAAATCTTCCTGTGTCCAATGCCCTTCCGAGACATTTAGTCTTCGCTCTCTGTGCTCCCTTATTTCCTCCAAACGCCACTCCCGATCACTTCCAAAGTCAGGGTCCCTGGACAGCCTCCAATACAACAATCCCAGGCCATCATAGTCAAAGCCTTCCGTGGGGCTGTCATCCGCTGACCACGGGCACTCCACCGGAGGGCTCTGCAGCTCTCGTCCAACCGTTTCTTTGCCTGGATCAGCCTGCTTAACTCAGCTGTCCACTCCTGCTTCAGTTGTTCCCCCAATAACAGCATTCGTACATCATACTGCGACCAGTACCTTACATGGATGGAGGGGAGAACTTTTCCCTGGTGTCGCTTCTCACGGGTTAGCGCTTCCTTCCAGAGTTTGCATCGGATAGAATCAGACCATTCCAGCAGGACCTGCTCTGATACTGGTCCTCTATGTTGTATCTGCATCTCTCACAACCTCCTTCTGAATTCCTCTTCCATGGCAGCTGGTATCTGTACCTCTCCTCTCCTTCCGTTGGTGCTGCTGTGACTTCTGCTGCTGCAGCACCTCTTTGATGTAGTCAATCTGCATCCACAGCTTCTATAACTAGGTCTATGATCTCCGCTGTAGGGTTAGGACCATAATGTGCCAGTCTTATTTTAACAGCCCGATCAAACAATGCCTCTTCGTGTGTCCTGTCTGGTATGCTGGGCCTTTCGGTTATATTGGGTCTTTCGGCTCTATCCATTTCAACTAGTTCTGCGATAATGTCCCCGACCCCGGTTCTCCAGTAAGTCCTTGAGGGAAGAGAGCTTTAGCCGTTCATACTGTGCTTCCATTGTCCTGTGTCCTCTTCTAGCTGTCCTGGGCTGTGGGAATGATCCCTCTGCTTGCCACCAGTTGTAACGACACCCCGAGTATGAAAGGGGTTAAAGTCGTTTAGGACATTCCATACCCAAACACAGATATCGGACACTTCAATCAGCCAAACAAGGAACCCATACAAATAATTCTCCCCCAAATACGAGACAAGATGCTCTGTCTTGCGGTTCAAGTCGGACTCAACTCATTTATATTCATACATGGACACAACAGATAAAATAACACAGAGACTCTTTCCCCCCACCCTTGGAAAACAGGGCGGGTTAAATTGTCCAATGACAATAGACACACAAGTCAGGTGTGTATAACTTCTCATCAGTACACAGTCTTATCAGCAGGGGGCAGCTGGAGGAATCCCCCCTCCCTCCATAGAGATACACATCCTGTGATCCAAGGCAGACAGACACAATAGAACATTGGAATACAGCCCCACCCCAAACTAGCACAGCAAATAGTACACAACAGCATGAGACAACACACAATATATACACCCAACATTGTGAAGCAGTCACTATCTATAATATGGAACACACGGGGTTCCCAGAGTTTTGTGTTTTGGGGAGACATAGACTTAAATCCAAAGTAACATTACTTCCAGGGTCCCCAGGCATACAGCTCACAACGAGCACCGTTCCCCCAAATGCCAGGGCCCATAATCGGTCGGGAAGAGGCTGGCATTCAGTCCCCTCCAAAAGCCCGGATAGGTCTGTCACACAATTCAAGCAAATAAAGAAGTGCTGCAAACACCCCACAGCTGCATGCATGGTTGCGGCACATTTGTGTGGCAATTATGGGGCCAAAACAGAAAGTGGGGAGGTGTGTCCCATTACCTCCTCACCACCCGTCAAACAGCTCTGAAAGTGATTCAAACTTGGAATCCTGGCCTAAATGTATTTTTTATTGGAAACATTATAATTTACCTATAGAAGTAAAAACATAGGGGTGGGACTTTGAATGAAGTACACAATGGGTAAAAAAAATGTTTGGTAAATGTAATTACAGTGGAACTTTGCTTAATGACTTTTTAAAAAATATCCTGACTCGGTTTGTCTCGCAACACGAGCAGAATTCAAGCTAATGGGGTGTGCAGTACCGCAATTGGCCAGAGGTGCGGGGGCATAGGTGACACACGGAACGGTTCGGAGGCATTCAGAAATACTCGGAATCACTCGGAAATACTCAGTTCCCGATTGTTTCCGAGCCTTTCCGAGGGTTTCCGAGTTTAGCCGAGCTGTCCCAGAGTATTTTCAAGGCTCTCCGGCGCCCCCCCCCACCTCTGGCCACATGCGGTATTGCATAATGCAATAGAAGTCAATGCTGAACAAATTATCTTCATTTCCATTGACTTCTATGGGGAAACTCGTTTTGATATGCGAGTGCTTTGGATTACAAGCATTCTCCTGGAACGGATTATGCTCGTAATCCAGGGTTCCACTGTATATCTGAAACATATACTTGTAATTCATAATACACTATCACATATAAATATTTCAATAAATTCCATATAAATTCCATATATATATATATATATATATATATATATATATATATATATAATTTGATACCTGTAAGATCTAAAAAATCCTCTAATCCCTTACATTAAAGAAGGAAAATATATACTGGATAAAAAATTTAATTGGCCATAAAATATACAGTTCATAATAGTTCTGTTAACAAATATAACACATGATAAATATTGGGACCCAACATATATAATTCCATGTTGAAAGGTAATCTATTCAAAATACATAGGAAAATCCACAGTAGAGAGATGAGGTATGGATACACATAGTTAAAACACGACATGTGTTGTCTCAACGCGTTTCGTGACTTTATGTCACTCATCAGGAGCAGGCGTGTCAGTCTATCACTGTAATGACATGTTAAAAATTACTAATTAGACTAATGTAGTCATAAATGTTGGAAGTGCCAAAAGAGGGTATAGTACCCCATATGATACTCACAGGGCATCCATGTGCTGATAATATGGTAATGCGGGCCACGGGTAGCCCCAAACGGGGAAACCCCCGCCTGGGAGCTGAGATGGTGTCTTCCACAAAACGGACAACCCAAAGGGTGACCCTCCCAAGGGACGGATGTGGCATCCGGCTATGGTGAATATGTGGTGAATATGTGGGCATGTGATGCCAGGAGACCAAATTGTCACTGTAGAAAAGGAGTGATGTGTGTTAAACCAGAGTGCATAAGATCCCTTCGTAGGACTAAGGAAACCAGTGCCTGAAAAATGAAAATGTAAAAGTGAACCAACACCCGAAAATGAGGAAGAGAACATGGTAAAGTAAGTGAGCCCCCTGAAAAGGGAGTCAGAGGGGAACTGAGTAGAAAGAAAAAGAATGAAGGGCAAGGAGTGCAAGAAAGTGAAGGTGGTACCTGCCAGACGGGCTAGAGAGCAAAAAAATGTGAAGTGTCCTGAGGGGTGGAAGGAAGCCAAATGCCAGGGCCGCCCAGGGATGGCACCCATATAGGGGCCACGGCAGGAGACCCATCAACGTCACACACGCGAGCGGGGGGGGGAGACGCCGGCACCGATGCGGAAGTGCCGTCCGGAGAATTGGCACCAAAACCACTTAACCCCTTGATCGCCCCCTAGTGTTAACCTCTTCCCTGCCAGGGACATTTACACAGTAATCAGTGGCTATTTATAGCTCTGATCGCTGTATAAATGTCAGTGGTCCCAAAAAAGTGTCAAAGGTATCAGATCTGTCCGCTGCAATGTCGCAGTCCCGCTAATAATCACTGGTCGCCGCCATTACTAGTAAAAAATAAATAAATACTAAACATGCCATAAATCTATCCCCTATTTTGTAGACGCTATAAGTTTTGCACAAACCAATCAATGCGCTTATTGCGAATTGTTTTTACTTAAAATATGTAGAAGAATACATCTTGGCCTAATCTGATGAAGAAATTTGTTTTATTTTTTTGGATATTTATTACAGCATAAAAATTATTGTTTTTTTTTTTTTTTTTTTCAAAATTGTCGCTCTTTTTTTGTTTATGGCACAAAAAATAAAAACCGCAGAGGTGATCAAATACCACCAAAAGAAAGCTCTATGTTTGGGAAAGAAAAGGACGTCAATTTTGTTTGGGTACAACGTCGCACAACCGCGCAATTGTCTGTTAAATCGACGCAGTGCCGAATCGCAAAAAATGGTCATTAAGGGGGCAAATCATTCCGGTCCTTAAGTGGTTGAATTGTAAGCAACAAATGTCAGAAAAAGGTTTAGTCTTTAAGTGGTTAAACTTCCCTCATTTACAGACCGAAGTTCTTACCTTTGATCTGAAAGGACTAAGTGTTACAATGTTTATAGTTATCTCTGCCTGTTTTTTTTTTTTTTAAATAGCTGTCAGCTGTGAGCAGAGAACTCTGCACAGAATCGGGAAAATGCTTTGTTAAGATCGCGAAGGGGGGGGGGGGGGGGGTAGAATCACGATCTGATTCTTTAACGATTAATCGTGCAGCTCTACTGTGTGCAGGAGCTTCCCGTAATAAAGACGGCTCACTGCTGCCCTCTCTCCATGTGCAGGGGGACTGGTTATGTCCCCGCCCCCTCCTGTCGTTTTATACGGGCAGTCTGTATTGGGTGGAGTCTGCTGGGCCCCTCCCACATCTCTGCTCTCTGTACAGGCTAAGTACAGCACAGTGATGATGTCACTGCTACTTTTACAAGGAAATATTTGGGTTTGAAAAGGCATGTGATGTATACAAAGTGGATCTACACTATACTACCATAAGTATTGGGACACCTGCCTTTAAACGCAAATGAACTTTAATGACACCCCAGTCCTAGTCCGTAGGGTTCAATATTGAGTTGGCTCCACACTTTGCAGCTATAACAGCTTCACCTCTTCTGGGAAGGCCGTCCACAAGGTTTAGGAGGGTGTCTATGGGAATGTTTGACCATTCTTCCATTTGTGGGGTCAGGCACTGATGTTGGATGAGAAGGCCTGGCTCGCAGTCTCCGCTCGAATTCATCCCAAAGGTGTTCTGTCGAGTTGAGGTCAGGACTCTGTGCAGGCCAGTCACAAATGCTCTTCTGGAAGAATGGTCGAACATTCCCATAGACACACTCCTAAACCTTGTGGACAGCCTTCCCAGAAGAGGTGAAGCTGTTATAGCTGCAAAGGGCGGAGCCAACTCAATATTGAACCCTCCGGACTAAGACTGGGATGCCATTAAAGTTCATATGGGTGTAAAGGCAGGCGTCCCAATACTTTTGACAATATAGTGTATATCCTTTGCAGCTGTTGAGGAATAGATTTAAATAAATGTTTTGTGACCAGAGGTTTTTTTTTTTGGCGGGGAGGGGGGTTAACTACAATTTAACATGGATAATACTATAGGTCATGTTCTAGGTCCACTTTTCCCTCGGCCTGAGTCCATCACATCTTCAATCTTCCTCCGGTGCGCAGTGAGACACCAATACAAATAATTATTAAAGTCCTCTCTTTTCTTCCCAGAAATTTTCAGTTCATCATAACAAGAACTATAAAAAGTTTTAATAAAACATCTCCTGACTCGCCAAGTGCGGCTGCTGATCTCAGCAAATACGGGAAGATCGGCATCTGCCGAAGGACTCTGGGAATATTCTGCAGTCACTCACCTCTCTTTATTATGTGTTACTCTATTTGACCCTTATTTTAATCATTACCGCCGCTTGGACTTACAACCTTTTTTTTTTTTTTTAACCGAATCTAGTTATAGTTTCTTCTATCATGTCCAATAAATTTATCCAGAATGTCTTTCAATCCGTTGAAATGGAAACTTAATAGCCGGTGCAGTAATGTGGATGATGAGGGCCCCGGCGCTGTGTGAGACGCATGCAAACCGTCATAAAATATTCCCAGAAATGTAAAATGTTTTATTGAGATTTCTTTTCAGTCTCTCTGTTTTATATTAGAGAAAAATAAATTGTTTCATAATTCAGATCGGGAAAGTTCCCCCCCCCCCGCCAAAACTTTCCCTGTATAGCAAAGAGCAGGGCTATTGATTTAAGGTTCACCGGGGTCCAGTATGGAAAATGTTCTTCCAGAAGAGGTCCGATATACATGTATGTGTGATGACTGAGATCCTTCACATCACAACCCCCCCCACCTTTACAGTACAGCCCCCTTTACATCACAACCCCCCCACCTTTACAGTACAGACCCCTTTACATCACAGCCCCCCCACCTTTACAGTACAGCCCCCTTTACATCGCAGCCCCCCCACCTTTACAGTACAGCCCCCTTTACATCAACCCCCCCCCACCTTTACAGTACAGACCCCTTTACATCACAGCCCCCCCACCTTTACAGTACAGCCCCCTTTACATCAAACCCCCCCCCACCTTTACAGTACAGCCCCCTTTACATCACAGCCCCCCCACCTTTACAGTACAGCCCCCTTTACATCAAACCCCCCCCCACCTTTACAGTACAGCCCCCTTTACATCACAACCCCCCCCCCACCTTTACAGTACAGCCCCCTTTACAACACAACCCCCCCACCTTTACAGTACAGCTCCCTTTACATCACACCCCCCCACCTTTACAGTACAGCCCCCTTTACATCACAACCCCCCCCACCTTTACAGTACAGCCCCCTTTACAACACAACCCCCCCACCTTTACAGTACAGCTCCCTTTACATCACACCCCCCACCTTTACAGTACAGCCCTCTTTACATCACAACCCCCCCCACCTTTACAGTACAGCCCCCTTTACAACACAACCCCCCCCACCTTTACAGTACAGCTCCCTTTACATCACACCCCCCCACCTTTACAGTACAGCTCCCTTTACATCACACCCCCCACCTTTACAGTACAGCCCCCTTTACATCACAACCCCCCCCACCTTTACAGTACAGCCCCCTTTACAACACAACCCCCCCCACCTTTACAGTACAGCCCCCTTTACATCACAACCACCCCACCTTTACAGTACAGCCCCCTTTACAACACAACCCCCCCACCTTTACAGTACAGCCCCCTTTACATCACACCCCCCCACCTTTACAGCACAGCCCCCTTTACATCACAACCCCCCCACCTTTACAGTACAGCTCCCTTTACATCACAGCCCCCTCACCTTTACAGTACAGCTCCCTTTACATCACAGCCCCCCCACCTTTACAGTACAGCTCCCTTTACATCACAACCCCCCCACCTTTACAGTACAGCTCCCTTTACATCACAGCCCCCCCACCTTTACAGTACATACACCTTTTCATCACAACCCCCCCCCCACCTTTACAGCACAGCCCCCTTCACATCACAACCCCCCCCACCTTTACAATACAGCCCCCTTTACATCACAACCCCCCCACCTTTACAGTACAGCCCCCTTTACATCACAGCCCCCCCACCTTTACATCACAGCCCCCCCACCTTTACAGTACATACACCTTTTCATCACAACCCCCCCCCCCACCTTTACAGCACAGCCCCCTTCACATCACAACCCCCCCCACCTTTACAATACAGCCCCCTTTACATCACAACCCCCCCACCTTTACAGTACAGCCTCCTTTACATCACAGCCCCCCCCACATTTACAGTGCATACCCCTTTTCATCACAGCCCCCCCCCACCTTTACAGTACAGCCCCCTTTACATCACAGCCCCCCCACCTTTACAGAAAAGCCCCCTTTACATCACAGACCCCCCCCCCACCTTTACAGTACAGACCCCTTTACATCACAGCCCCCCCACCTTTACAGTACAGCCCCCTTTACATCACAGCCCCCCCCACCTTTACAGAAAAGCCCCCTTTACATCACAGACCCCCCCACCTTTACAGTACAGACCCCTTTACATCACAGCCCCCCCCCACCTTTACAGTACAGCCCCCTTCACATCACAGCACCCCCCAACCTTTACAATACAGCCCCCTTTTCATCACAGCCCCCCACCTTTACATCACAGCCCCCCACTTTACAGTACAGCCCCCTTTACATCACTCTTCCTCCCCTACATCACTGTCTTTAGTCCCCCCTTCACATCCCAACCCCCCTTAACATCACAGATTCCCCTTCACATCACAGCCCCCCCGTATCACAGCTGCCTATTCACATCACAGTAACCCCTTTCTATCACAACCCCCCTTCACATCAGTGTCCTCAATTTCCCTTTACATGACAGCCCCCTTTACATCAGTGTCCCCAGTCCTTCTTCTCATCACAGCCCACCATTTACATAACCCCCCCCCCCCTTACACCAGTGTCTCCAGTTCCCCCTTCAGACCACAGCCCCTTTATGTCAAAATGCCCCCCTTTACATCACTGCCTCCCCTTTCATATTGCAATCCCCTTTCACATCACAGTACCCCCTTTACATCAGTATCCTCCATTCCCCCTTTACATCATGGTCCCCCCATTTCCATCACAGTTCCTCCTTTACATCAGGGCCCCCAGTCCCCCTTCACATCACAGCCCCCCTCCCCCCACCTTTACAGTACAGCCCTCTTTACATCAGTCTTCCTCACCTTTACATCACTGTCCTTAGTCCCCCCTTCACATCACAGCTGCCCATTCACATCACAGTACCCCCTTCACATTTCAGACCCCCTTCACATCACAGTGTCCCCAATTTCCCCTTTAAATGACAGCCCCCCTTTATATCAGTGTCCCCAGTCCCTCTTAACATCACAGCCCACCCTTTACATAATTCTCTACCCCCTTACACCAGTATCCTCCATTCCCCCTTTACATCACAGTCCCCACATTTCCATCACAGTTCCTCCTTTACATCAGTGTCCTCAGTACCCCTTCACATCACAACCCCCCTTTGCATCAGTGCCCCCCAGTCCCCCTTTACACCACAGCCCCCCCAACTTTACAGTACAGCCCCCTTTACATCAGTCTTCCTCCCCTTTACATCACTGTCCTTTGTCCCCCCTTCACATCACAGCCCCCCTTCACATCACAGCCCCCCCTTCGCACACATCACAGCCCCCCCTTCACATCACAGCTGCCCATTCACATCACAGTACATCCTTCACATCAGTGTCCCCAATTTCCCTTTAAATGATAGCCCACCTTTACATCAGTGTCCCCAGTCCCCCTTCACATCACAACCCACCCATTACCTCAACCCCCCGCCCCTTACAACAGTGTCCCCAGTTTCTCCTACACATCACAGCCCCCTTTGCATCAGTGCCCCCAGTCCCCCTTCACATCACAGCCCCCCGCCTTTACAGTACACCCTCCTTTACATCAGTGTCCTTAGTCCCCCTTTCACATGACAGCCCCCCTTCACATAACAGTCCCCCTTTACATCAGTGTCCTCAGCCACCCCTTTACATTACAGTCCCCCCTTACATCAGTGTCCCCAGTCCCCCTTCACATGACAGCCCCCCTTTACATCAACCCCCCCCACCCCTTACATCAGTGTCCCCAGTCTCCCTTTACCTCAAACCCCCCCCCCCCACCACTTACCCCAGTTTCCCCAGTCCCCTTTTACATCACAGCCCCCTTCACATCACAACGCCTCCCTTTTCATCAGTATCCTCCATTCCGCCTTCACATCACAGTCCCCCCCATTTACATCACAGAGAGCTGTGTAAGGAAACCGCATGCGAGTCGGACAGGAACCGCACAACATTCTTCTTCAAATGACATGCCATTCTTAGCAGTGCGATTTCAGCCCGTTCATTTTGCATGGGCTCAAATTGCACTGCAAAAGCAATCAGTTTCAGGTATCAGAGCATTTCCACCAGTACTCATGCCAATGATTAGTATCGGCACTGATATCGATACCGGCGCAACCCCAATCTAGGTGTCAATGAGCCCTTTTATAAAGGGGTTTAAAAGACAGAAATATAATAATTTTTAACCACCAGGGCAGGTTGACAGATTAAGATAAAAATGAAATCCACTCCGAGCAGTCAGGCCAAGTCCCCAGAGTCCATTAAAATGCAAAGATTTCATGTTCAATCGGAGTGGGCCTTTAAGTCTGAAAATTGTCTGCGACACCGTACCTGCCAATTCCGCCTTATATACCTTTCCAAGGCGAGCCGGCGGGATTTATTCCCATTTAACTGTCAATTCCGCCTTATATTCCCGCCATAACGGTGAGCTATTCCCTTCCACCTGCGGAATTAGGAAAACATAACGTGTATTTATATCAGACGGGGACGGCGTGTTCTCTTCTACAGCCCAGGAGTGGATTCTCAATAATTAATCAGGTTTTAAATATTCGGATAAATAATTCATGGACAGTGTGATTATTCCTAAAATGTGGATTTAATATTAAATTGCTACTTTATGCCATTCTGACATTTCCATCTGTAAGCGGCCACGGCGGTCATTAAAATCCCATCACATAAATGAGACATATTGTGTTTCGCTTATTTTTTTGTGTGTCAGACGTGCAGGTGAAACGGTGTCATTTATTTTTTTTCTTCCTGGGAGCGGATTCTTAAAGTTGTGCAAAAAAAAAAAAAAAAAAACCCATATTATCGCTGTTGTGTACTGCGCTGTGTCGGCGTGATTTTCGACAGATGCTTAACCCGCTAAAGAAGTCAAATGCTGGATATTAACTGCGACGAGCGTATTACACATATTGCCACTTTATTACAATGATTGCACATTGGGATATTATTTTATTAGACCGGCGAGAGTCGCAGGAAAGGAAAGCTTTTATAAGCAGCATTAGGGGAATAATGCTCCAAATTTAGGCCCGCAGCAGTTACTCTACATTCAATTAATTTGTAGATTTGTGGGATTTTTTTGGGTGGATATTAAATCAATAGGAAAAATTAATGAAAAAGTATACATTTTATTAATACATAAAAACAACGCAGTTGCATTAGACAAGACTCATACAGTACAGTCCTTAAAAGGTACAGCATGATGGTGTGGTTCCCAACATGTTTCGCCCTAAAATTGGGTTTCCTCAGGGGGCGCTGTCCAGATGAATATCAGAGCCTTCCCAGAACATATTGCAATTGATAATGGTTCAGGGGGTCAAGCAGCCACCATAAGACCAAAGACAGGACTGCAGGCAATCAGAGGAGGCATGAAAGCACAGTCCTTAAAAGGTACAGCACGATGGTGCGGTTCCCAACATGTTTCGCCCTAAAATGGGGCTTCCCCAGGGAGGCGCTGTCCGAATGAATATCAGAGCCTTCCCAAAACATACTGCAGTACCCTTCTGAGGTGGCCAAGGTGCCCGCCTTGGGTAATGTTCACACTGAACTGCATCACAGCTGGGGACAGGCGCATGTTTCCCAGGAGTAGTCCCATCATGACCGGGACAAATGGTAACCTTATCCTACAAAGGATACAATAAGCTTGGGGAGTAGTGCAATGGGTAAAGGCTCTGCACCCACCTGTCACTTTACACGGAAGAATGGACATGGAAGCAGTTGGTGTCTGATGGGCCAAAAAGCACAGTCAATATAAATGAGTTGGATTCTTTGTGTCTATTAGGGATGAGCGGAACACCCCCCCCGGTTCGGTTCACAGCAGAACATGCGAAAAGGCAAAAAATTTGTTCGAACACGCGAACATAGTTAAACCCTATGGGACACAAATGTGAAAAATAAAAAGTGCTCATTTTAAAGGTTTATATGCAAGTTATTTCCATAAAAAGTGTTTGGGGACCCGGTTCCTGCCCCAGGGGGCATGGATCAATGCAAACATTTTTTTAAAAAACGGCTGTTCTTGGGGGGTGTCTGTAGTATGCCTGTAAAGTGGCACAGTTTTCCCGTGTTTAGAACAATACCACAGCAAAATGACATTTCTAAAGGAAAAAAATAATTTAAAACTGTTGGCAGCTGTAATGTATTGCCGGATCCCGATAATATAGATGAAAATCATTGAAAAATATGGCATGCCCCCCCCCAGTCCATTTCCAGGCAGTTTGGGTCTGGTATGGATATTAAGGGGAACCCCGCACCCAAATGTTTTTTAAAAATGGCATGGGGTCCCCCAGGCCCCCAGGCACTGTATACTCTGAACAGCAGTATATATACTATACGGCCTGCCCTATATACTCTGCAGAAAATCGGGCCTTAGATGTTGGTGGTACCAGAACACTGTAAGCCCTCACAGTTACTCTTGGTAAGCGCAGGAATGGGCCCTGCTGTGACACAGGGGCAGAAAAATTGGGCCTTGGGTGGTGGTGCCCTAAACCAAAAATATTGTTGGAAGCTAGCATCATAAGGATTGAGGAGGAATAGGATAGTCAGCATAGGCAGTCTTCAAGGGATCCCACATCCATATAAAATTCAATCAGTTACATCAGCATTAGGTGCTTGATAGCTGCTGATCCAAGACTGATTCATTTTTATGAATGTGAGCCTATCAACGGAGTCTGTGGACAAGCGCACTCTATGATTTGTTACAAATCCTCCAGCAGCACTGAATGTGCGTTCAGAAAGAACGTTGAATGCAGGACAGGCCAGTAGCTCAATTGCATATTGAGAAAGTTCTGGCCAGTGGTCCATCTTTAAGACCCAGTAACCCAATGGATGCTCTGTTGGAAAGGTCTCCAAGGAGCTCTTGCTCCTAGATATTCCTGCACTATGTAATGAAAATGCTGGCGATGGTTGCTTGAACCAATTAGACTTTGGTGCTGAGGACTGAAAAATTGTTTAAAGGCATCGGTCAGCTGACCACCTTCTCCACCGATCTTCCTCTGACTGAACGAAGACTCAGTAACACGTTGTCCAGCAGCAGGAAATTGTAACCTCCCAGGGTCTGTAAATACATTGCACAAACCTTTCTTCGAGGCCTCCTGAAGATGCTTCATCCTCTGCTCCCTCTGCGAATGCAGGAGGAGCTCTGCAACCTTACCCTTGTAGTGCGGATCAAGAACAGTTGCCAGCCAGCAATGATCCCTCTCCTTGATACCACGAATCCTAGGGTCCTTTTGCAGGCTTTGCAGAATCAGAGAGGCCATGCAACGTAAGTTTGCAGAAGCATTTGATTCTGAGTCCTCTGGGTCACTAAGGATCACATGATCCGTAACAACCTCCTCCCAGCCACATACAACTCTTTGGGTTTCTGGGGACTGAAAACCATCCCCTGAAGACAGAATCTCTGCCCCAGTGTGGCTCCTGTCCCCTAAGCAGACCAACTCAAGTACCACATGGCATCTTTTTGCCTGACTGCTTGCGTAGCCCCTTGAACGCTTACGGAGCACCGCTGGTTCGGAGGACAAATCTGCAGAAGAGGCCATAGAAGAAGAGGAGGGGTGGAGGAGAGAGGTGTGGCAGAATCACTACTAGCATTTTGGAGGCATGGTGGTGGAACAATCTCCAACAATACTGAACCCTGTCCTGCATCCTTCCCAGCTGCCAGCAGAGTTACCCAGTGTGCTGTGAAGGAAAGGTAACATTCCTGTCCATGCCTGCCGGACCATGAGTCAGTGGTAATATGCACCTTACTGCTGACCACCCTGTCCAACGAGGCCAAAACATTGCCTTCCACATGCCGGTAGAGAGCCAGAATGGCCTTCCGTGAAAAGAAATGGTGTTTTGGAACCTGCCACTGAGGTATAGCACATTCTACAAATTCACGAAAGGGGGCAGAGTCTACCAGCTGAAAAGGCAGCAGTTGCAATGCTAGCAATTTGGCCAAGCTAGCCTTTAGATGCTGAGCATGTGGATGGCTGGGACCAAATTTTTTTTTACGGTTCAGCAACTGGGGTAGGGTAATTTGTCTGCTAAAATCAGATGGTGGTGTACTGTTAGCAGATTGGCTGCAAGTACTTGGGACACCTATTGCTATACCTTCATTCCTCTCAGTGCAAGTTTCTGAGAGGACTGGAGGTATAGTAGGGTTGGAGATCCCAGATGAGGAGCAAGGAGGAACAAGGAGATGTCCGCCTTTTTCTTTGATGTGGGTCTTTCAAGTGCTGTTGCCAATGGACTGCATGGGAGGTCATCATATGTCTGGTCAAGCATGTGGTGCCCAAGCAGCTGCTGTTCTGGCCATGCTTGATCCGCTTTAGTCATAGGTTGCAAACAGCAATGGTGCGATCTGCTGCACACGTGTCGATAAAGGCCCACACCAAGGAACTTTTAAAAGTCAGCGGGGAGTCAGCAGCACCCTGCACCTGCAGAGCTCTGCGGTGTGATGCAAAAGGGTGGCTGCTCTTAACCTGCCCCCTAGAGGACTTCCTGCCTCGTTGTAGTTGTGCCTCCTCCTCTCTTCTCGCAGGAACCCAAGTAGAGTCAGTGACCTCATTATCCCCTCCCTCCTCGTCACTGGAGCAAACTTGGCAGTATGCTGCAGCTGGGGGAACATGACTGCCAGTTTCTTGTCCTTCTTGGGAACCCCCTCTCTCTAGGCTCACGTTACTCCCTTCCTCAACCTGGGAACCAACTTTGGAGCCTTCAAATCGCTGCACATCCTCCAGCAGCATGTTCCCGACTCTGTGGTCGAATAGTTCGGGGGACCCCTCTGTGCATGATGGTGGGGCTAGGGAAGGAGTGACTGTGGACAAGGAGCCGGTGCAATAGGCCGCTTTGGCAGCTGCAATGAAGGGCAAACTACTCTGACAGAGGATGAGGAGGATGAGGAGGATGAGGACGGCTTTTTTATCCATTCCACCAACTCTTCTGCATGTTCTGGCTTAATAACACAGCCAGCAGCAGGAAAAAAGGACAAGCGTGCCCCACGGCCACCTGCAGAGGATGCACCATGTCCACGACCAGCACTGTTGACTGTAGACACAGAGCCTGCTTGCCCTCTTTTAGTGGCCTGTGAGCGTCTGCCTCTCCTTGGTGGCCTTCTGGACATGATGTATATTTTGTTTTGCAACACCGCACTACACTGTATCAGATACTGTGTACACCACCAGAAGTGTAGTAGAAACTGTACACACTGTATTATATACTGTGTACACTGCCTGAAGTGTATTAGAAACAGTACACCACAGAATGCACTGGAGATATACAGTAGTCTACACTGGATGCATTATGGAGCGTTCCGCTGTGCTCAAATTTGCCGTGAACGCCCCATAATGTTCGCTCTTCGGGGAATGGGACGAACACCTGATATTTGAGTCGAACGTATGTTCAACCCGAACATCAAGCTCATCCTGAGTTTTCTATTACAGTCCTTATTCATGTCAATGAAAACTGTTGCACAATTTCAAATTAAGAACCACATTTGCACTTTTTTCAGTATTTTTTGCCCTTTAAAAAAACCTTTTATTGTTACTTTTGGAACTATTTTTATAAAAGTGAGTCCTCTATATCTATTAAAGTCCATTTTTCTTTAATGCTATGTTGAATTCATGGCGCTCCCTCCAGTTCACTTGGCTGAGCTTTAATTGCAAGCTGACACGGTGAAAAGACGCTGACTCCATCCTACGGCTGCTAATGGTCTGTCCGGCTTGTCGTGGATGGAGAAGGAAGTGACACAGATTGATGTGAACACAATCCCTCCACATCAGTGTGACTTTCCTCTGCTCTGCTAGAAAAGCTTTGATATATTATATATTACCAAAAGTATTGGGACGCCTGCTTTCACACACACATGAACTTTAACCACTTGACCACTGGGCACTTAAACCCCCTTAATAACCAGACCAATTTTCAGCTTTCGGTGCTCTCACATTTTGAATGACAATTACTCAGTCATGCAACACTGTACCCAAATAAATTTTTGGTCCTTTTTTTCACACAAATAGAGCTTTCTTTTGGTGGTATTTAATCACCGCTGGGTTCTTTATTTTTTGCGCTATAAAAGAAAAAAGAACAAAAATTCTGTAAAAAAAATGCATTTTTCTTCGTTTCTGTTATAAAATTTTGCAAATTAGTAATTTTTTCTTCATATATTTTGGCCAAAATTTATACCGCTACATATCTTTGGTAAAAATAACCCAAATCGGTGTATATTATTTGGTCTTTGTGAAAGTTATAGAGTCCACAAGCTATGGTGCCAATCTCTGAAAATTGATCACACCTGAAGTACTGACGGCCTATCTCATTTCTTGAGACCCTAGCATGCCAGAAAAGTACAAATACCCCCCAAATGACCCCTTTTTGGAAAGAAGACATTCCAAGGTATTTAGAAAGATGCATGATGAGTTTTTTGAAGTTGTCATTTTTTCCCACAATTCTTTGCAAAATCAAGATTGTTTTTTCTTTTTTTTTTTTCACAAAATTGTCATATTAGCAGGTTATTTCTCACACACAGCATATGCATACCACAAATTACACCCCAAAACACATTCTGCTATTACTCCCGAGTATGGCGATACCACATGTGTGAGACTTTTACACAGCATGGCCACATACAGAGGCCCAACATGCAGGGAGCACCTTCAGGCGTTCTGGAGCACCCAGGCCAATTCTGACATTTCTCTCCTACATGTAAAAATCATAATTTATTTGCTAGAAAATTACATAGAACCCCAAAACATTATATATATATATTTTTTTAGCAAAGACCCTAGAGAATACAATGGCGGTCGTTTCAACTTTTTATCTCGCACGGTATTTGCGCAGCAATTTTTCGAACACGTTTTTTTTTAAACTTTTTTTTGTGCTTTCAAAAAAAACAAAACAGTAAAGTTAGCCCAATGTTTTTACATAATGTGAATAATGAAGTTATGCCGAGTAAATAGGTACCTAACATGTCACCCTTCAAAATTGCACACGCTCGTGGAATGGCGCCAAACTTAAAAATCCCCATAGGAGACGCTTTATAAGAATTTTTACTGGTTACATGTTGTGAGTTACAGAGGAGGTCTAGGGCCAAAATTATTGCTCTTGCTCTACCGATCGCAGTGATACCTCACATGTGTGGTTTGAACACCATTTTCATATGTGGGCGCAACTTACGTATGCGTTCGCTTCTGAGCACACGGGGACGTTTTGTTAAATTTTTTTTATTCATTTTACTTTATTTATTTTAGTTTGAGGCTTTTTTCCAAAAAATTAATTTTTTGATCACTTTTATTTCTATTACAAGGAATGTAAACATCCCCTGTAATAGGAATATGGCATGACAGGTCCTCTTTACAGTGAGATATGGAGTCAATAAGACCCCACATCTCACCTCTAGGCTGGGAAGCCTGAAATAAAAAAAAAAAAAATGATCCTGGCTTTGATCGTAGCGGTGAGTCGGTAGAAGCACCTGAGGGTGGTGAGAGGGGGGGGGGCATCCCCTCTCGCCTCCCGTAAGAATGATCAAGCAGTGGAACAGCCGCTATGATCGTCCTTATGGTGTAGGGAATCGTAGGCTGAAAAAGATGATATCTGAATGATGCCTGTAGCTGCACCCATCATTCAGATATCCCCGCACAAAGTCAAGGACGTCGTATGACGGCCGGCGGGCGGGAAGTGGTTAAAACACATTTTTTTAACACAAAGTTGTCCATTTATACAATATTTCTAACACATAGCATGTACATACCAAAAATGACCCCCCAAAATAGATTCTCCTCCTCCTCCTGAGTACGGCGATACCACATGTGTGAGACTTCCACAGTCTGGCCACATACAGGGGCCGAGTACAGCGGAGTATGGCTGAGCATGGCAGAGTATGGCTGAGTATGGCAAAGTATGGCTGGGTATCACCGAGTATGGCGGAGTATGGCGGGGTATGGCGGGGTATGGCGGGGTATGGCGGAGCATTGCACAGGATCATTGCAGAGTATTGCACAGGATCATTGCAGAGTATAGCACAGGGTTGCACAGGATCATTGCAGAGTATTGCACAGGATCATTGCAGAGTATTGCACAGGGTTGCACAGGATCATTGCAGAGTATTGCACAGGATCATTGCAGAGTATTGCACAGGGTCATTGCAGAGTATTGCACAGGGTTGCACAGGATCATTGCAGAGTATTGCACAGGGTCATTGCAGAGTATTGCACAGGGTCATTGCAGAGTATTGCACAGGTTGCACAGGATCATTGCAGAGTATTGCACAGGGTTGCACAGGATCATTGCAGAGTATTGCACAGGATCATTGCAGAGTATTGCACAGGGTCATTGCAGAGTATTGCACAGGGTTGCACAGGATCATTGCAGAGTATTGCACAGGGTCATTGCAGAGTATTGCACAGGGTTGCACAGGATCATTGCAGAGTATTGCACAGGGTCATTGCAGAGTATTGCACAGGGTTGCACAGGATCATTGCAGAGTATTGCACAGGGTTGCACAGGATCATTGCAGAGTATTGCACAGCATGGGGGGATGGCTGAGCATGGAGGGATGGATGTGACTGTACATGTCACTGAGCTGCGCTGTGGGCACTACACATCCAGCCCACAGCGCGGCTCCCATCCGATCTCTCCCCCGATCGGTACAGAGAGGGGAGGGAGAAACTGGCGTCATGTCATTTGACGGAGCGATCACATGGTAAACGGCCGCGATTAGCGGCCATTTACCGTGATCCGTGACGCGCCGGGTCCGGATGTTCCCGTGTGCGCGCCCCAGGGGGCACGCGGGAGCAGTTTTCTGGAATCACGTCATATGACGTGATCCCAGAGTTATCCAGCCGCCCTGCAGCCGTCATTTGGCTATGGGGCGGTTGGCAAGTGGTTAATGGCATCCCAGTCTTAGTCTGTAGGGTTCAATATTGAGTTGGCTCCGCCCTTTGCAGCTATAACAGCTTCACCTCTTCTGGGAAGGCCGTCCACAAGGTTTAGGAGTGTGTCTATGGGAAGGTTTGACCATTCTTCCAGAAGAGCATTTGGGAGGTCAGACACTGATGTTGGCCAGTCAAGTTCCTTCAAGTTTTTAAATACTTGCTTCCCAGGCCAGTTCTGACACTTGTGACATGAATGTAAAAAACAGTTTGTTTGTTTTTCCAGAAAATTTCTTAGAACCCCCAAACATGATATATTGTTTATGCAGAGACCATGGAGAATAAAATGATGGGTGATGTCATTTTTTTTATGTCACATAGGAGGACGGGGGCACTTAATTTTTTTTAGATTAATTATTAATTTTGTTTTTATTCTTACACTGTTGCTTTAATTTTTTTTTCTTTTTGTCATTTATTGTGTACATGTAATGTAAATATCCTTATGACAGCAATAGGCATGTGACAGGTACTCTTTATGGAGAGGTCTATAAGACCCCCAAATCCCTCCTCTGCACTTAAAAGCATTTGAAACACCAAGATCTGTGTTTTCAAATGCTATTGAGTTTTTAAAAATGGCGGCATTGACAATCTGGGTAAACCGGAAAAAAAGTCAGATCATCGTTTCTGGGTTACAATAGCCAAAAACCAATCAAAGCTTACTCTAGCTTTGTTTGTCTCTCCGACCAGCTGGCGGACGTTCTGGCTGGTCGCTCAGTTCTCTCGGTGGGAGGGTTGAGCCCAAGCAAGCCACAGAAGGCTGCGGGAGCGGGGGAGGGGGTTGTTCCCTCCTGCTGCTTGAAATCAAGTGGCTATCTCCAGGATTATTTTAACCACAACAACCAAAACTCCAGGTCTCTATGCAGACCAGTCAAGTACCTCCACCACAAACTCGCTCATCCACATTATATTTGGGCCACCCCTCCAAATCATTTGGTGGAGGGGGATTATGGTGTGGGGGTTGTTTTTCAGGGGTTGGGCTTGGCCCCTTAGTTCCAGTGAAGGGGAATCTTAAGGTGTCAGCCTACCAAGACATTTTGGACAGTTTCATGCTCCCAACTTTGTGGGAACAGTTTGGAGACGGCCCCTTCCTGTTCCAACATGACTGCGCACCAGTGCACAAAGCAAGGTCCATAAAGACATGGATGAGCGAGTTTGGGGTGGAGGAACTTGACTGGCCTTCACAGAGTCCTGACCTCAACCCCATGGAACACCTTTGACATGAATAAGAGCGGAGACTGTGAGCCAGGCCTTCTCGTCCAATATCAGTGCCTGACCTCACAAATGCTCTTCTGGAAGAATGGTCAAACTTTCCCATAGACACCCTCCTAAACCTTGTGGACGGCCTTCCCAGAAGAGTTGAAGCTGTTATAGCTGCAGAGGGTGGACCAACTCAATATTGAACCCTACGGACTAAGACTGGGATGCCATTAAAGTTCATGTGCGTGTAAAGGCAGGTGTCCCAATACTTTTGGTAATATAGTGTAGATGCGACGGTCAGGTGTCCAACAGTTGGCCGTATAGTGTAGGAAAATAGTATTGTTTCATTTTGTATAGGATTGGAAGGGACAGAACTTGTTAGGTTTGTCATTGAGAAGATTATTCCCTTACATGAAAGCTCTACACTCCACCCAAAACTAAAAGCAGGTCTGGAGTCGGGCTTTAGGAAACCGATTGAACCGTATTCTCAATAGGCGCACGCGACACTATATCAGATATAAACAAACTGATTAAAGGGACTCTTTAATAAGAAGAATTAATTATTCATAGTCTAATTAGAATAGGCAAATTGAACCGGCAAGATGCCCTTTATCACCATCACATGATATTGTTTTATTGTTATCGCAAAACCGCCGGCTCTCCCCGGACGCTGGAAATATAATTAAATATGGCGCCTCTTACGAATCATGACTTAATTATAACGGAAGTGTTTGGATTTTCCTGAGGGTCAACTATAATTTTATGGTAATTAGACGGTAAAATACAATAATGACTCGGGATAAAAAAAAAAAAAAACAGATCAAACAATATTAAAGGCAATCGCAGCATGGAAAAATACATATTTAATTATGATGTAAGATCAGATACCTGAACAATTCCTGCGGCAAATTATCAAAGGGTTCCTCGAGACCCTCATGGAAAGACACGGAAAAGAAACTTAAAAAGAAACTTGTCATAATGCTACATAATTCTAACGATATAAAATCATAATAGTTATAATAGTATAGTGTATATAAGTAGGGGGTTCGCGATTGGTTAGATGTTGGCATCAAGAGCACAAGTCCCTTCCAGAACAACAACCCACCTGCTTGAGGCTTTAACCTTTCACCATCTCGGGCCCATCTCCATGCCAGAGGCCTTCTCACGACATTCCCGGCCATTGACCTTTATATCCCAAGGAAGGAATGTCCACACACAAAAAAAATTGAGTTGATGCTTTTCACCGATGGTACTTGAAAAATGACAAAATACAGTCACATCACATCGGAAATGCTATCTGGGGGTCACTTGACAGTACATGGTTAAACATGTATAGTGGACGATCCGCAGCAGTCACATGTGAAAGCATCTAGCGGCACATATCGTAAGCCATCTTCCCTAGCTCAGTCTCTCTCCACCTGGGGTCATTAGTACTCACTAGGGATGGGCCGAACACCCCCTGCTTCGGTCCGCACCAGAACACCAGGCAAAAAGTTCTAGCGAACATGCGAAACCCTAATAAAGTCTGTGGGACACGGACATAAAAAATCAAAAGTCCTCATTTTAAAGGCTTATATGCAAGTTATTGCCATTAAAATGTGCAATGCAAAAAAAAAGTTTTTAAAACGATTGTTTTTAAAGGAGCAGTGATTTTAATGATGCATAAAGTGAAAAAATAAAAAATGAAATATTCCTTTAAATATCATGCCTGGGGGGTCCCCTTAGTCTGCCTGTAAAGTGGCGCACAATGTATAGAACATGCCGCAGCAATAACTACATTTCTAAAGGAAAGAATGTAATTCAAACTTGCTCGCGGCTGTAATGTTTTGCCGCTTCCTGGCAATATAGATGAAAAATCAAGGAAGAAAATGGCGTAGGGTCCCCCCCCCCCCCAGTCCATACCAGGCCCTTTGGATCTGGTATGGATTTTAAAAATTAAAAAATTGGCATGCCCCCCTCCCCAAATCCATACCAGACCCTTATCTGAGTAAGCAGCCTGGAAGGTCAGGAAAGGGGGGGGCGAGCGAGTGCCCCCCTCCTTCCTGAACCTGGGGTACCCAATGAATGAATTTGTTGAAATTCATTAAAAAACTAATTCGGAACAAAACGAATTGCACATGTCTAGTTTTACCCTTAGGCGTAAAGGGGTTTAATGAGATTATATATACAGTATATACATACATGCTTAAAATGAAACAATAAAAAATGAAATATTCCTTTAAATATCGAGCCTGGGGGGTCCCCTTAGTCTGCCTGTAAAGTGGCGCATAATGTATAGAACATGCCGCAGCAATAATTACATTTCTAAAGGAAAAAATGTAATTCAAACTTGCTCGCGGCTGTAATGTATTGCCGCCTCCTGGCAGTATAGATGAAAAATCAAGGAAAAAAACAGAGTAGGGTCCCCCCCTGTCCATACCAGGCCCTTCGGGTCCCCCCAGTCCATACCAGGCCCTTTGGGTCCCCCCACAGGCCCAGATTAAGAACATCATGGGCCTGGTGCTAAGGATGTTGGTGGGCCTTTTTATGAAAATAAATAAAATGAAAACGCAAAAATTTTTTGTGAAATTTAAATTAAAGAGGGAGGGAGAGGGAGAGAGAGAGTGGTAGGGGGTGAAGGGGGTGAGAGAGAGGGGATGAGAGAGAGGGGGGGTGGGAGTGAGGGGGTGAGTCTGTGGGGGGCACAGCATAGTATATTACACGGGAGGGGGGGGGGGTATAGCACAGTACATCACATGGTTGGCACAGCACATTACATGGTGGATACAGCACATTTAATGGCGGGCACAGCACATTACGCGGTTGGCACTGCCCAATACAGCACATTACAAGGTAGGCACAGTACATTATATGGTGGGCACAGCACATGACATGGTTGGTACTGCACAACACAACACATTTCATGGTGGGCACAGCTCATGCACACAGTGGGCACAGGACCTTATATGGTGGGCACAGCACATGACATGGCAGGCACAGCTGAGCACATTACATGGTGGGCACTGGACATTACAAGTGAGCACTGCACAGAACATTATATGGTGGGCACAACACATTATATAGTGGGTACTGCACATAGCATGGTGGGCACTGCACAGCACATGACAAGGTGGGCACTGCATGACACAGCACAGCACATTACATTGTGAGCACAGCACATTAAATGGTGGACACCACACATGACATGATGAGCCCTGCACACCACATTCCATTGTGGGTACTGCACGGCACATGCCATGGTGGACAATGTACAGCACATTACATGGTGAGTACAGCATATTACATGGTAGGCACTGCATGGTGCAGCACATGACATGGTGGGCACAACACAGCACATGACATGGTGGGCACTGCACAGCAATTTACATGATGGGCACTGCACATGACATGGTGGGCACTGCATGACACAGCACATTACATGGTGGGTACAGCGCATTACATGGTGGGCACTGCATGGCACAGCACATGACGTGGTGGGCACAGCGCATTACATGGTGGGCACTGAATGGCACATAACATTACATGGTGGGCACAACACATTACATGGTGGGCACTGCATGGCATAGCACGTTTCATGGTGGGAAATGCAACTGCACATTACATGTTAGGAACTGCACATGACATGGTGGGCACTGTTGAACAGCACAGCACATTACACAGTGGGCACAACACACTACATGCTGGGCACAGCACATGGCAGGATGGGCACAGCATAGCACATGACATGGTGGGAAGTGCACATGACATGGTGGGCGCTGCACATTACACGGTGGGCACTGCACATTACATGGTGGGATCACTGTATGGCACAGCACATGACATGGTGGACACTGCAAATTACATAGCGGGCATTGCAAGGCACAGCCATGACATGGTGGGCATTGCACATGACATGGTTGGCACTGGATGGCACATCACATGACATGGTGGGCACTGCACATTACATGGTGGGCAATGCAAGGCACAGCACATAACATGGTGGGCACTGCACATTACATGGTGGGCACTGCAAGGCACAAAATGACATAGTGGGCACTGCACATCACATGAAGGGCAATGCAATGCACAGCACATGACATGGTCAGCACAGCGCATTACATGGTGGGCACTGCAATGTACAGCAAATGACATACTGGACACAGCACATTACATGGGGGGCACTGCACGGCACATGACATGACATGGTGGGCACAGCACATTACATGGGGGGCACTGCAAGGCACATGACATGACATGGTGGGCACAGCGCATTACATGGTGGGCACTGCATGGCATAGCACGTTTCATGGTGGGAAATGCAACTGCACATTACATGTTAGGAACTGCACATGACATGGTGGGCACTGCAAGGCACAGCATGACATAGTGGGCACTGCACATCACATGAAGGGCAATGCAATGCACAGCACATGACATTGTTCAGCACAGCGCATTACATGGTGGGCACTGCAACGTACAGCAAATGACATACTGGACACAGCACATTACATGGGGGGCACTGCAAGGCACATGACATGGTGGGCACAGCACATTACATGGGGGGCACTGCAAGGCACATGACATGACATGGTGGGCACAGCACATTACATGGGGGGCACTGCAAGGCACATGACATGACATGGTGGGCACAGCACATTACATGGGGGGGCACTGCAAGGCACATGACAGGACATGGTGGGCACAGAACATTACATGGGGACACTGCAAGGCACATGACATGACATGGTGGGCACAGCACATTACATGGGGGCACTGCAAGGCACATGACATGGTGGGCACAGCACATTACATAGGGGCACTGCAATGCACATGACAGGACATGGTGGGCACAGCACATTACATGGGGGGCACTGCAAGGCACATGACATGGTGGGCACTGGGCACAAGAGAGCACATGACATGGCGGGCACAGCACATTACATGGGGGCACTGCAAGGCACATGACATGACATGGTGGGCACAGCACATTACATGGGGGGGCACTGCAAGGCACATGCAATGGTGGGCACAGCACATTACATGGGGGGCACTGCAAGGCACATGACATGACATGGTGGGCACAGAACATTACATGGGGACACTGCAAGGCACATGACATGGTGGGCACAGCACATTACATGGGGGGCACTGCAAGGCACATGACATGACATGGTGGGCACAGAACATTACATGGGGACACTGCAAGGCACATGACATGGTGGGCACAGCACATTACATGGGGGCACTGCAATGCACATGACATGGTGGGCACAGAACTTTACATAGTGGGCACTGCAATGCACATGACAGGACATGGTGGGCACAGCACATTACATGGGGGGCACTGCAATGCACATGACAGGACATGGTGGGCACAGAACATTACATGGGGGGCACTGCAAGGCACATGACATGACATGGTGGGCACAGCACATTACATGGGGGGCACTGCAAGGCACATGACATGGTGGGCACAGCACATTACATGGGGGGCACTGCAAGGCACATGACAGGACATGGTGGGCACAGCACATTACATGGGGGGCACAGCACATTACATGGGGGGCACTGCAATGCACATGACATGGTGGGCACTGGGCACAAGAGAGCACATGACATGGCGGGCACAGCACATTACATGGGGGCACTGCAAGGCACATGACATGACATGGTGGGCACAGCACATTACATGGGGGGCACTGCAATGCACATGACAGGACATGGTGGGCACAGCACATTACATGGGGGGCACTGCAATGCACATGACAGGACATGGTGGGCACAGCACATTACATGGGGGCACTGCAATGCACATGACATGGTGGGCACAGCACATTACATGGGGGCACTGCAAGGCACATGACATGACATGGTGGGCACAAGAGAGCACATTACATGGGGGGAAGCTGGCAGTCTGTCCCCTAGCACAATAATTACATTTAATTATGGGAGATGTCCTTCCTCCCGGGCTCCTGCTGGTTAGGAGAACATCAGCGCCCCTCCCCCAGACACTGAGGATCTGTGTGAGTGAACAGATCCTGTGATAGGAGTCAGGAGGCATCAGCAGAGACAGGACTGGGCTGCACTAACTTGTCTCCTCCATGTGTACAGAGGGCTCCTCTTCCTTCAGGAAGGCACACAGGAATTGACAAGCCACTTCCATGGGCCTATATTGAGGGAGGGGCCTGGAGCTGCAGCTCCACCAGCCCCTATGTTAATCCGGCCCTGTCCCCCCAGTCCATACCAGCCCGCCCCCCCCAAATCCATACCAGAACCTTATCCGAGCAAGCAGCCGTGAAGGCCACGAACGGGGGAGGGGGCGAGCGAGTGCCCCCCCTTCCCCTTCCTGAACCATACTAGGCCACTTGCCCTCAACATGGGGAGGGTGCTTTGGGGTGCCGAATTAATGAATTTGTTGAAATTCATTAAAAAACTAATTCGGAACGAAACCAACTGCACATGTCTAGTTTTACTCTTAGACATGAAGGGGTTTAATGAGATTATATATACAGTATATACAGACATTCAATCTACTTTTAACATAAAAACATTTCCCTTTTCCAGAGATGGGAAATATGTTGTATGAATATTTGTTTGGTGGCAAAAGTATAACTGTGGCGTTGTTTAGGCTCAGCGGCTTCTTTGAACAGATTTACTTTTTTTTTTTTTTTTTTTTTGGAGTACACTCGGGCCTCATACGATGGTCATTAGACGATATTTATACCGGTACCTCGCTGTCATACGGCTCCCCAGAGTTTAATGACATACCAGACTTGTCACAAAGACATCTCCGGTGACCCCAAAATCACAGTTTACTGAGAAATCAGGATGAGTTAATGGCAGTATGCAAAGAAAATGATAAGGTAGGAAGCAGACAAAATTGTACTTTTCTTCAAAATTGTGCTCTATAATAAAAAAAACAAAAAATTTAATAAATAAATAGAGAAACATTCCACATAGAAAAGTATCAAAGTACTGGATAATGGCCCAGGAAAAAATAGTAAGCACCATATTGGACACAACCAAACCAGGGCCGTCTTTAACATTGATTGGACCCTGGGCAAACATTTTCTTGGGGCCCCTCCCATGTAGTTTTGCTCTCCACCTGCTGTGAGACGTACAATAAATAGCAGTTAGACTCAAAATCAGTTCACTGAACCAGATCAGCGAGTGATTGCGATTGGTTGCCAGAGGTTACAGTGTATCATTACCGCTCACTGACTGGTTGCTAGAGGTTACAGCACACATTTCGGCTCACTGATTAGTTGCTAGAGGTTATAGCACATGATTTCTGCTTGTTGATTGGTTGCTAGAGATTACTGTACATCAATACTGCTCACTGATTGGTTACTGCACATCATTACTGCTTACTGATTGGTTGCCTGCCAATGCCTGCCAATGCCTGTGTCCCTCTTTTTTTACCATTAAACGTCATACAGTATTACACTATGTGTAGTTATCTGGTTTTCATGCACACCATTATGGGTCATTGCAACATCTGATGGGATTCATCGTACCCTTTGGACTTCGATTTGGATGCTGAAATACCCTGTTCAATATTGGGTGGAGTCCATTTACCACACCATTGTTCCTGTTGCAGGAGATGCTATTGAGGCTATTCCCTCAACAAGATTGCCTGTTTGACCCATGTGCTATATGGTACACGTGTCCATCAAATCTATGAAGCGGAATCAGTTTACCATTTTGATTGTCAACTCAAGATCAAGCTGAACTACTCGAGAAAGAACTTTTGCATATTTCTTTCTTTTTTTTTTTTAGTTCAAGATGGACTTTCTGAAGATTTTTTTAATTCATTTCATATCTATCTATCTATCTATCTATACATATATATAATATTTTTTTTTTTTTTTTCATTTGCTTCAGTCACAGGGGCCAAAAACGAATCACAAGTGTTTCAATTTGTTCACTTTAGTGCCACACTAATATTGTCTTTTACCCTTTTGCTCTATATGTCTAGTGGTGTGTTAGCAGCTTATCCATTCTCTATGCACAATTTTTTCTTTATTTATTTTTACACACAGGCATATAATAATACAGCACATTGCATCCGTCTGTAGCGAGAGAATGATGACAAAACCAACAATCATCGCTAGCGCCTGTGTCACATCGTCTATGTTGGGTGTATAATTGTACTAGTCACAACATATGGACTATATCTCCCAGGCAGACATACCGGAATACGGGAGAAGAATGGGGCACTAAGCCGCGGATCCCGTCTCTCACAGTTCTCCTTTTTTTTTCCTTAACCCCTTCAAACCCGGGCACTTACTCACCTTCCTGCCCAGGCCAATTTTCAGCTTTCAGCGCTGTCGCACTTTGAATGACAATTGCGCAGTCATGTAACACTGTACACAAACTACATTTTTATCATTTTGTTCCCACAAATGGAGATTTCTTTTGGTGGTATTTCATCAGCTCTGGGATTTTTATTTTCTGCTAAACAAATTAAAAATAAGACTGAAAATTTTGAAAAAAAAAAGTTTTTTTTTTGTTTCTGTTACAAAACTTTGTAAATAAGTAAGTTTTCTCCTTCACTGGCGAGCACTGATGGGCACTGATGGGTCTGTACTGATGGGCACTGATGAGGTGGCACCAATGAGGTGGCACCAATGAGGTGGCACAGATGGGCACTGATGATGGTCACTAATATGCGGCACTGATGGGGCACTGATAGGCGGCACTGATGGGCACTAATAGATGGCAGTGATATGCAGCACTGATGGGTACACATAGGTGGCACTGATGGGCACTGAAAGGCGGCGCTGATGTACACTAATGGATATTACTGATGAATGCCAATCAGTGCCAAACAATAATGCCTGCCAATCAGTGATGCCCATTGTGGGCACTGATTGGCATCCATTGTGGGCACTGATTGGCATCCCTGGTGGCCATGGGTGGCATACCTGGTGGTGACTAGTGGTGGGCATCCCTGGTGTTCAAGGTGGCATCCCTGGTGGTCCAGTGTGAGCATCCTCGGGGGGGGGGGGGGCTGCGCTGATAATCAATCAGCAAAAACCCCCTCTGTCAGAAGAGCAGCCGATCGGCTCTCCTCTACTCGCGTCTGACAGACACGAGTGAGGAAAAGCCGATCAACGGCTCTTCCTGTTTACATCGTGATCAGCCGTGATTGGACACGGCTGATAACATGGTAAAGAGTCTCCGTCAGAGATTCTTTACCTAGATCGGAGTTGCGGCGTGTCAGACTGACACACCACAACAACTATCGCCGTGATGCACGCTCCCCGGGGGGCGGGCAGCGGCTTGTTATCCTGAAAGATGTTATATGACGTCCGGTCAGGATAACACAACCACTTTGCTGACGTCATTTTGCTATATGGTGGGCGGCAAGTGGTTAAACAACAAAAACCGAAAGAAATAGCAGTAAACAGTAGACAATAAAAAAAAAAAGAGAAATACACGGGTGGAGGGAAAGTAATTGAAAAAATAGAAGAAAGGAAAGAAGGGAGGGGGGTGGGAAGAGAGGGAGGAAGGGAGGGTGGAAAGGGGAGGGGGGGAAGGGTGGCGTCAATGGACATGGATTTCGCAGAGTGGCTAAAGAGTATAGTGTCCAGTGAATTTTGTCACATATTAGAGATTCAAAAGAGAACATTTTTAGTCAGTAGTATCGTTTCTCAGGAGGGCCCGTCCCTCGTCAGAGAATACCAACAAGTTCCACAAGGTCCAGGTCTTGGAATATTGGTCCTGTTGGTGTCTGGATGTGAGGATAAGGTCTTCCATTTTTTTTATGTCCTCGGCTTTTCTCAGCCAGAGGCCGATGGTCGGTGAATGTGGGGATTTCCAATGAAGATACATGCTTTGGCAGTGTCAAAGAGGTTTAGCGGAGGCATGAAAGAGAAAAACGGCTGGGTCGTCCGGGATAGGACGTTCCGTGAACTTCTGTATGATTTGACGGACTGCGATTTTAGGGCAGGACCAGAAAATATGTAGGAGTGTTCCTCGTGTTCCTCGTGTTCCTCGTTCCTCCTGGCATTGCCAGCATAGGTCTGACGTTGAGGGAAAGAATTTGTGTAATTGTGATGGGGTGCGATACCACCATGACATTTTTTTAAAATTAGTCTCCTGTATCGTCGTACAAATGGAGGATTTGTGTGTGAACCCGAAGAATATGGTGGTGTTGGTGTGGGCTAAATTGGCAGTTTAAATCCCGTTCCCAGCAAGCCTGGGGGTGTAATCAGCAGGTTGTATGTGAGGGATAGCACGTGAAGCAGGACGCCGGTGTCTGAGCAGTACTCCTCCAGGGCATTGAAAGGTTGGTCAGAGATGCCAGGAGGTGATATGGATTTTAAGAAATGGCGTAGCTGAAATGCTCTCCAAAAATCCAGCCGGAAACGACCCACCGTAAGCTCCAGCATGGACGTCCATCTCCCTGCGGTCCTAAAATGGGAGGTTTGAAAGTGGCCTGAACTGATCAAATTCTGGAAGATGACATTGTGGAGTCCCGGCGTGAACAGTGGGTTCCCCTGTATGGGGAATAAAGGCGAGTTCCGAGAAGAAAGAGGCTTTGGTGAATAGTTGGGCGCATATGCACATAGTGGGGCCAATAAGGGGATGACTCTTGAGGTTGGAAGGGAGCGATGCGTAACACCAGGGTGCCCGTCTGAGGGGTATGACACTCTAAGCTTGTTCCAATTGGGGCCATAGCTTGGTGTCATGATGGTGGCACCAATCCACAAGTCTACTCAAGTCCGAATGTCCGGAATTCCCAGGCCTCTGTTTTGCTTGGGCAGGGAAAGTAGTTTCCTGTTTAAATGTGGTCGTTTGTTAGCCCAAATGAATTCTATGAACAGTGAGTGAGTCAGTTTAAAATAACTTGCGAGGATAGAGATGGGTAAGGCCTGAAAGAGGTATGAAAACTTAGGAGAATACTTATTATAAGTATATAGTGGCTGAACCACAAATGAAGTCCAGTGTGCCATGTACATGTATTATGGAGGGTCCTGACTGATTTCAGAAGTAGGGGGAAGTTCAAAGAGTTTTGAAAACTTTGGGGGATGAATGTGCCCAAATATTTCAGAGCGATCTTTGTCCATTTGAATTTAACTCTCGCTTGTGAGAGGTGTGAGAGGAGGGGCTGCTGTATACCCACCCCCTTTGCTTTGGATTTGGTAAAGTTAATTTTTAGATTAGACAATGTTCCATAAGTTTTGATTTCGCGCATCAGTTTGGGGAGAGAAATTAGGGGGTTCGTAAGTGAAAACATCATATCGTCTGCATACGCAGATACTTTTTCATCGATTCCAGTGACACCAGGATTCAGATGCACATGACTGAGGAAAGGTTCCAGGGACAGGGCAAAAAGGAGAGGCGACAGAGGACAACCCTGTCTTGTCCCATTAGTGATGGCAAAGGGATCGGATAGAACCCCATTAGCCCTGATCCCTGGCCGTTAGGTTAGAGTAAATGGAAGAAATCCAGTTAAGCATATTGTGTCCCAAACCCACATGCGGTAAGACCGAGAACAAAAGGCCAGTGCACCCGATCAAATGCTTTTTCCGCATCTGTCCCCAGGAAGGCACACGGGGTGTTAGCGGTATTGGCGATATGTAGGAGGTTGGGGACTTTGGTGGTATTGTCCCTGGTTTCTCTGGATGGAACAAAGCCCACTTGGTCCAAATGAATCAAGTAGGGCAGGTGTTGCTGCAGTCTGGTTGCAATAATTTTGGTAAATAGCTTGAGGTCCGTGTTTAGTAGGGATATGGGCCGGTAGGATCCTTGCCTTCTTTTGGGATCACCAAAATTTGGGCTTGGAGGGTAGTCTCATGGAAAGATTTCCCTGTGCCTAGATCATTAAATAGTTCAACCATGTAGGTACCGAGAGAGGGGAGTAGGGTTTTGTAATACTGAATCGTGAAGCCGTCCAGCCCTGCTTTCCTTGGTTTGGTAGTCCTTATAGCAAGTTGGAGTTCAGGTAGTGTAATGGGGTCGTCAAGGAGTTTACTAACATCGTCAGGTAGTGAAGGCTTCTGGGAGGAGGATATGTAATCCATTTTTCTTTATTTTATATTTTCCACCCATTCAGCTGTCAGCATTCCTGGCTGGTAGATAAATGTAAACAAATGACATTAGCTCCCCCCAAAATTCATACCAGGCCCTCTTCTCCACAACCTTGCCCAGTGATTGTAGGAGTCTGCAGATGGGGGGGGGGGGTGTTATTGGGGCCTTTCTGTATGTGGCGATTATACCTTTTTCTGTTCAATGTCAACATTCAGTTAAATCTTTCTACATAGCTAGGGGTGAGGTTCGCTGCTACTATGAGTTCGCTGTAATTCCTCTATTTGACCCCAGATCTCTCAATATAGGGGCTCTGTCATCCTTATTTCTATTACAAGGGATGTATACATTCCTTGTAATAGGAATAAAAGTGATAAAAAAAGGGACAGTGTGAAAAAAAGAAAAAAAAGAAAAAAAAACATTTTTTTTTTAAAAAGCGCCTTATCCCTCTGTGCTTATGCGCAGAAACGAACGCATACGTAAGTCGCGCCCACATATGTAAACGGTGTGCAAACCACACATGTGCGGTATCGCTGCGATCGTTAGAGTGAGAGAAATAATTCTAGCATTAGACCTCCTCTGTAAATCTAAACTGGTATACTGTAAAAAAAAAAAAAATTTTAGTGCCGCCTATGGAGATTTTTAGGTTCTGTCGTTTGTCGCCATTTCACGAGTGTACGCAATTTTAAAGCATAACATGTTAGGTATCGATTTACTCGGCGTAACATCATCTTTCACATTATATAAAAAAAGTGGTGTTTCTTTTGTTTTTTGTGTTTTTTTTTTTTTTAATTCATTAAAGCGTATTTTTTTCCAAAAAAAGATTGCGTTTGAAAGACCGTTGTGAAAAATACAGTGTGACATAAAACATTGTAACGATCTCCATTTTATTCTCTAGGGTCACTGCTAAACAAAAAATATATATAGAATGTTTGGAGGTTCTAAGTAACTTTCTAGCAAAAAATACTAAATTTAAACTTGTAAACAAAAAGTTCCAGAAAAGGCCGGGTCTTCAATTGGTTAATCACCTGGTATGGACGTGTAGGTTGTGCGTAGCCCCGTGAGCAAGCATCTGCACCCACCCACGCATGCACAAATCCAGTGAACGCAAACATGCGCGCAGTCTCGGCCATGCGGGGTGTCAGCACTGGCCATGCGCAGCTGACTTCTCTGACGGAAAGATTGTTTGACGAGTTTTAATGAGGCCATTTGCGGTCTCTGATAAACTCCATCTGAATGCTGCCTGCCGCGGGTATATTATCTTGCTAAAAAAGATTTATTGGGACGCGTCGATGGGCTGTAATAAAATGGGAGCGAGTTATCCGGGAGCTCATCAGTAATTACCAGCCTGTTCACGTCTGTCGAGCTTCCACTAAATCCTTTTAGAGATATTTTGGAAGTCGCAGAGCAATATCGCTCGCATATAGATTAAGAGGGAAAAAAAAAAAAAAAACATTGTGTTTTCATTTAGAGCTGGTTTTGAGTTATTATTGTCAAGTTTACCTGGAAGCAAAATTTTGTCGCAACTTCTGTAATTTACAAATATAAGGAGGACCACTTTTATATGTAATCATCTCTTATAAGCATATTCGTAGTGGCGGTCTCCTTTCACGTACGTCAAAACAGTGGCGCCAGTCCTCTGAACGACCGCTGAACGTAAATCAGTTGCAGGGTAGGTCACTTAGCGTAGAGTATCGGTATATAACTCATTTTCACTGGTGCCTTCATGGCAGCATACTGTACGCATGGTTGGTTGATCCACCTCCCGGCCAACCCACAGGACCATTATAACTCTATAAAAGAAGACCTTACAATTTTATGTTTCGTAGTCAATTAAAAATTCAGTTTTCTTCAGCGTTCTCTCCCTAGTAGCGAGTTATTTACCATGTGTATGCTGCCATGAAGACACCAGAAAAATGGAAAAATTGAATACTTACCTTACCGTAATTTTCCTTTCCTGGTGCCTATCCATGGCAGCATATTCCCCTCCCTTGTTCTTCTTCTTATGGCTGAGTCTAGTTATGAGAATGGGGGTGGGGGAGTGGGCGTCGCTCTCTTTTATAGAGTTATAATGGTCCTGTGGGTTGGCCGGGGTGTGGATCAACCAACCATGACTCTGCTGCCATGGATAGGTACCAGGAAAGGAAAATTACGGAAAGGTAAGTATTCAATTTTCCATTATCTTCATTTTATTATATATACAGAGCTGTGGAACAATGTGATATAACGTTTGTGGAGATCTAGCCCACCTACGTTTTATGATACTTCCCCTTCCTAATATACACTATACTACCAAAAGTTTTGGGGCGCCTGCCTTTACACGTGCAAAAACTTTATTGTTGGCCCATGTTGAAGAGGTGACATCACGGCTCATGTGTCAGTATTGGGCCTGCCAATTGGCAGTTCAGGTCAGAAAACTGTCACACGGGAAGGTCACATGCTTCCCCATGCCCAAAGTACACTATATTACCAAAAGTATTGGGACGCCTGCCTTTACACGCACATGAACTTTAATGGTATCCCAGTCTTAGTCCGTAGGGTTCAATATTGAGTTGGCTCCACCCTTTGCAGCTATAACAGCTTCACCTCTTCTGTCCACAAGGTTTAGGAGGGTGTCTATGGGAATGTTTGACCATTCTTCCAGAAGCGCATTTGTGAGGTCAGGCACTGATGCTGGACGAGAAGGCCTGGCTTTTAGTCTCCCCTCTAATTCATCCCAAAGGTGTTCTATCAGGTTGAGGTCAGGCCAGTAAAGTTCCTCCACCCCAAACTCACTCATCCATGTCTTTATGGACCTGTATCCTCCTCCGTCTCCCCAGGGCCTCTGTGTCCTCCTCTGGTCCCCCTCTGTGTCCCCCTCCAGTCCCCGTCCATGTTCTCTTCCAGTCCCCGTCCATGTCCTCCTCCAGTCCCCATCCGTGTCCTCTTCCGGTTCCCCTCCATGTCTTCCTCCAGTCCCCATCCATGTCCTCCTACGGTCGCCCTCCATGTCCTCCTATGGCCCCCCTCCATGTCCTCCTCCCAGTCCCCATCTGTGTCCTCCCCCAGTCCCCCTTCATGTCCTCCTCCAGTCCCCCTCCTTGTTCTCCTCCAGTCCCCATCCATGTTCTCCTCTGGTCCCCGTGTCCTCCTCCGGCCCCCCTTCCTGTCCTCCTGTGGTCCCCCTCCATATCCTCCTCCGGGTCCCTGTCCGTGTCCTCCTCCAGTCGCCCTCCGTGTCCTCCTCTGTTCCCGGTCTGTGTCCTCCTCCGGTCTCCTTCCATGTCCTCCGCCAGGTCTGTCAGGATGGAGAGTGGAGGAAGGAGCCGGTAAATATGTAATTTACCATCTCCTTCCTTTTCTAAATGCACAGAGTCAGTGATCACTGACTGTCCAATCATAACTGAGCATAGTAACCTGTGTTTATGATGCTTCAGTTAATGAATGGAGAGGAACCGCTGACTCCTGTCCATTCAGCTTCAGTGAAGCTGAGGCTACAGAGAAAGGGACTGGGGAATTTGTCCTCAGTCCCTTACCCTGTCTCAAAGGGGAGATGTCATGGGTCTGTTTAGACCCCTGATATCTCAACAAAGCCCCCCCCCCCCCCAACAGGGCTGATAAAAAAAAGAAAGTATTGTAATAAATATTTAAAAGTTAAATTGTAAAAGAAATTAGAAAAAACTAAAAAAAAAAACACTGACCCCCCCAAATAAAATAAAGCATTGTAAAAAAAATAGCAAAAAAAATATAAATTGCAAAAAATAATAAAAAAAAAAACTGTAAAAAATAAAATTGTAAAAAAAAAAAACTACTGACACAGTCCACGCCTCTTTAGTGCCACCTATCAGTGTCCATCAGTGCTGCATATTAGTGCCACTGTCACATGACATTAAAAAAAAGTATTGGTAACTGTTATCGGCGAGTACTTGAAAAAAGTATCGGTACTTGTCCTCGGTCTTAAAAAAATGGTATCAGGACATCCCTAATTAGTGTGATGGTCAGTGGGAAGAATCTCCCCTCTTACAGATAGCTAAAAAGATCAATGGTGTCAGGGGGAACTTATCTGGGAGGCAGAAATACCTCATTGCTCAAGGAACCCCTAGCAACCTCTGGAGGAACCCTGGACTTCCATAGTACCCTAGTTAAGAAACCCTGCCCTGGATGTTAAGCCCTTCCCAGCCAGTGTCATTAGTACAGTGACAGTGTATAGTATTATCACTGATCACCGTATTAGTGTCACTGGTGATGTCAGTGGCAGTCAGTCCCCCCCCCCCGTGTCAGTTAGTGTCAGATTGCCCGCAGCACTATCGCAGTCCCATTATAAGTCGCCGATCACCGCCATTACTAGTATAAATAAAAATTCCGGTATATAAACCATAGTTTGTAGACACTATAACATGCAAATCAATCAATATACACTTATTGCCATTTATTTTACCAAAGACATGTAGCAGAATACATTTGGCCAAAATTTATGAAGAATATTTATAATATTTTTTTTTTTTAATGGAATATCTTTTATAGCAGAAAGTAGAAATATTGTTTTTTTTTTTCTTCAAAATTTACCGTGTTTTTTCATCTGCATAGCAAAAAAAAAAAAATAAAAACCATCAAATACCACCAAAAGAAAGCTCTATTTGTGTAAAAAAAATGATATAAATTTAATTTGGTTACCTTGTTGCATGACCGCGCAATTACCAGTAAAAGTAGCGCAGTGCTGAATAGCAAAAAATGGCATGGTCATGAAGGGGGCTAAAACCTTCCAGAGTTGAAATGGTTAAAGTCCCAGGTTTTGGATAGTTTTATTTTTTTCTGTTGGTTGGAATTTGGAAGGTCTGATGGTGCCTCCTAAGCCGTCCTGGCAATGAATATGTTTTACATAAATAAATAAAAGCTGATCATTTTAAAGTGTTCGTTATCCTAAAAAAAATATATAAGAAAATGGATCCTGTTCCTTGTCAGCTCCCTGTCCGTGCCCTCCCCCCTCCCTTCCTGCTGCTAAAATTACAGCTCGCAATTCACACTATCCTCTCTGTTTATTCATGTACTGTGCCCCTGTGTCTGTGCCTTATAAAAAAAATGCAGCTATATAGCTGATTTCAGAGCGCCAATCGGCGCTCACGTGACTGGGCTCTCTCCTCCTCTCCTCTCTCCCCTCCTGACTGATATCAACGGGGAATCTCAGCCCCTCCCACTGCAGCTGTCAGGCCGAGAGAGGAGAGGAGGAGAGAGGCCGGTCACGTGAGCGCCGATTGGCGCTCTGAAATCAGGTATAAAGGCTGCATTTTTTTTTATAAGGCACAGACACAGGGGCACAGTACATGAATAAACAGAGAGGATAGTGTGAATTGCAAACTGTGGGTTAACAACCCCTTTAATCACCCCTGCCAGTGTTCAGTGGTTTGTATCCTTCATGTAACCTGATACATTCTGCTGGAGAGCTTGTGCTTTTGAAAAACAGACTTGCTGGCTGGATCACCAGATGACAATGGAAGTAAGAAAATCTATAAAAAGAAAACGAATGCAGCCGTCACATCCAAGGTGACTTTCACACTGAGCTGCGGCCGCGTTAGCGACGTTTAAGCTGCGTTTTTCAACCGCTAGCGGGGCGCTTTTAACCCCCACTAGCAGCCGAAGAAGGGGGTTAAAAGCGCCCGCGTTGCGGCGCTGCTTCCGAATCGCTTTTCAGGTGCTTTGGCAGCGCTGCCCATTCATTTCAATGGGCAGGGCGTTTTGGGGAGTGCTGTATGCAGGACTTTTCCCAACGTCCTGCAAGCGCTCCGCCCCAGTGTGAGAAGACACACGGAAATGGATAGATTGGCAAAAACTGCCTCAGTGTGAAAGTAGCCTAAGATTCGGTAAGCTGCAATATAATAAATGTTTTGCTTTTGGGTTCAATACATCTTTAACCCCCGGGCGCCGACCGTACACAAATATGTGGCCTCTCGGCAGCTCGGCCTTAGCGCTGAGGGGCAGCGCCGATAAAGCCGTCCCGAGAGCGCATGTCCTGTGCGCTCCCGCCGCGGTGACCGGTTACTAACGAAATGCTCCTGATCGCCTCTTACTATCAGGAGTTTTTTGATCACGTGACCGCCATGACTGCCAATATAATATGTGGCCTCTCGACAGCTGGGCCTTGGTGCCAATGGGCAGCGCCAATAAAGCTGTGCAGAGAGCATGCGTCCTGTGCGCTCCCGCCACGGGGACCGGCGACCAACGAAATGCTCCTGATCGCTTCTTACTTTTAGGAGTTTTCCGATTTCACGTGACCGCCATGACTGCCAATATAATATGTGGCCTCTCGGCAGCTGGGCCTTGGCGCCAATGAGCAGAGCATGCGTCCTGTGCGCTCCCGCCATGGAGACCGGCGACTAACGAAATGCTCCCGATGGCTTCTTACTATCAGGATTTTTCTGATCACGTGACCGCCATGACTGCCAATATAATATGTGGCCTCTCGGCAGCTGGGCCTTGGCGCCAATGAGCAGAGCATGCGTCCTGTGCGCTCCCGCCATGGAGACCGGCGACTAACGAAATGCTCCTGATCGCCTCTTACTATCAGGAGTTTTTTGATCACGTGACCGCCATGACTGCCAATATAATATGTGGCCTCTCTGCAGCTGGGCCTTGGCGCCAAGGGGCAGCGCCGATAGAGCTGTGCCGAGAGCGCGCGTCCTGTGCCCTCCCACCGCGGTGACCGGCGACTAACGAAATGCTCCTGATCTCTTACTATCAGGAGTTTTCCGATCACGTGACCGCCGTGACTACCAATCACGGCAGTCACGTGGTCACAAGCCCCGCCCCACCCCCCGGGAATGCCAAACTCTTTAAAGGGCCGGCACCAAAGGGTTAAGCTGAAGTTGGGCTTGGAAGTTGCTGAGCGGTCCACTTTAACTTTGGATTAAAATTAAAGTGGACCGCTCAGCAACTTTAAACATTACATTGTTTTTTTTTTATTGTTTTTTTTTTTTTTATTATTATGTGATTTCCTCAAACCCTTTTTTTTTATAAGATCAATTTGATAAACAACGTTATTGTTTTATTGTAACCAGATTACAGAAGGCCGCTTCATGCGGAGGAAGTGTCATGGCTTCGCACTCTCTGACAAAGCAGAAAGAAGCTGCGAGGAGCCGTTTAGAAATAAATCAAGTTTAAAAAACTCAAAAGAAAAAAATATATATTTTCAGTGTTCTTTTCAACAAGATTTATCCACTTGAAGGAACCCTAATAATAGGGAAATGTTCCGTTTCTGGTCACATAGCTTCATATCAAAATTTAACGTGAGTTGGTGACAATTTTGTGTTCTGTACAAATAAGAAGCGACAGAAATACTTATCCTGAGTCTGTCATCGCCGCTCCGCTACCATCAGATACGTCTCCTGTGTAGACTTTACCGACACCAGTGCTGCTGGTGACACCGGCCATGGCACCCTGTCCATTCCAATTTTTAAAGGCTCGACCTCAAGCAACATCTCATTATTGTAATGGATAAACTAAAGAGACACTTCCCCCCCCAAAAAAATAATAATAAGTAAAGTGGAACTTAAAGTGATATTAAACTTTTGTGGGTTTTTTTTAACTATTTTAAGACCTGTTTTTTTTTTTATTCTAGCACTTCTGTTTACAAGTTGTATTTTTTGCCAATAAATTACTTAATACCCCCAAACACTATATATATTTTTAGCAGAGACCCTAGGGAATAAAATGGGGATCCTTGCAATTTTTTATGTATTTGCGCAGCGGTTTTGCAAACGCAGTTTTTTTTTGGATAAAATACACTTTGGAGAATAAAAAAAAAAAACACAATAGTTAAAGGATCACTAAAGATAATTTTTTTTTTTTTAAAATAACAAACATGTTATACTTACCTCCACTGTGCAGTTCGTTTTGCACAGAGTGGCCCCGAACCTGGTCTTCTGGGGTCCCTCGGCGGCTGTCTCGGCCCCCCCCCCCCCCCCGCAAGGACTCAACACCTTCATGCGAGCTCCCTCGCATGGTGTCGAGTGCTTGCGGGCGCGCTCCCGTGATACAGCCATAGCCGCTCACTGTATCACTCAGCCCCGCCCCTCCGGCGCGCCGCGTCATTGGATGTGATTGACAGCAGGGCGAGCCAATGGCTGCGCTGCTTTAAATCCATCCACTGTACCGGCCAGACTGAGTGGCGAAGAGCATGTCGGGGGCGAGCGTGGGACTTTCGAGGAGTCAGGTAAGTAAAACGGGGGGGCTGGGGGGGGCGGTATTGTCAAGTGTTTTTTCACCTTAATGCCTAGAATGCATTAAGGTGAAAAAACTTTTTCCTTTACAACCCCTTTAACCCAATTTTTTTGTATAATGTGAAAGAGATGTGATGTTACGCCGAGTGAATAGATACCTAACACGTCACGCTTTAAAATTGCGCACACTCGTGGAATGGTGACAAACTATGGTACTTAAAAATCTCCATAGACGAGGCTTTATATTTTTTTACAGGTTAACAGTTTTAAATTACAGAGGAGGTCTAGCACTATAATTACTGCTCTCACTCTAACATTCTCTGTGATACCTCACATGTGTGGTTTGATTACTGTTTACATATTTACATATGCATGCATGACTTACGTATGCGTGGGCTTCTGCACATTTAATTTTTCTTTTATTATTATTTCTTTTATTTTTTTATTTTTACACCGTCCGTTACATTTTTTTTGATCACTTTTATTCCTATTATTTACAAGTAATGTAAACATCCTTTGTAATAGAAATAAGGATGACAGGTCCTCTTTAAGGAGAGATCTGAGGTCAAAAATACACTTTTTAAATAATTTTTAACATTCAGAGCAAACTCCCCATGCATTCATCCATGTCTCCATGCTTCCATTCATGTCCCCATCCATGTCTCCATCCTTCCATTCATGTCCCCATCCATGTCTCCATCCTTCCATTCATGTCCCCATCCATGTCTCCATCCTTCCATTCATGTCCCCATCCATGTCTCCATCCTTCCATTCATGTCCCCATCCATGTCTCCATCCTTCCATTCATGTCCCCATCCATGTCTCCATCCTTCCATTCATGTCCCCATCCATGTCTCCATCCTTCCATTCATGTCTCCAATCCTTCCATCCATGTCTCCATCCATCCATGTCTCCATCCCCCCATCTATGTCTCCATCCTTCCATGTCTCCATTCCTCTATGTCTTCATCCATCCATCCATATCTCCACCCATCCATGTCTCCACCCATCCATATCTCCACCCATCCATGTCTCCATCCCCACAGCCATGTCTCCATCCCCCCAGCCATGTCTCCATCCCTCCATGTCTCCACCCATCCATGTCTCCACCCATCCATGACTCCATCCATCCATGTCTCCATCCCCCCAGCCATGTCTCCATCCATCCATGTCTCTATCCCCCCATCCATGTCTCCATCCCTCCATGTCTCCATCCCTCCATGGCTCCACCCATCCATGTCTCCACCCATCCATGTCTCCACCCATCCATGTCTCCATCCCTCCATGTCTCCATCCATCCATGTCTCCATCCCCCCATCCATGTCTCCATCCATCCATGTCTCCACCCATCCATGTCTCCATCCATCCATGTCTCCATCCATCCATGTCTCCATCCCTCCATGTCTCCATCCCTCCATGTCTCCATCCCTCCATGTCATCCATGTCTCCATCCCCACATGTCTCCATCCCCACATGTCTCCATCCATCCATGTCTCCATCCCCACATGTCTCCATCCATCCATGTCTCCATCCCCACATGTCTCCATCCATCCATGTCTCCATCCCCACATGTCTCCATCCATCCACGTCTCCATCCCCCATGTCTCCATCCATCCATGTCTCCATCCCTCTATCCATGTCTCCATCCATCCATGTCTCCATCTATCCATGTCTCCACCCATCCATGTCTCCATCCATCCATCCATGTCTCCACCCATCCATGTCCCCATCCCTACATTTCTCCATCCATCCATGTCTCCATCCCTCCATGTCCCCATCCATCCATGTCTTCATCCATCCCTCCATGTCTCCATCCATCCATGGAGACATGGATGGATGGAGACATGGAGGGAAGGATGGATCCATCCCTCCATATCTCCATCCATGTCTTCATCCCTCCATGTCTCCATCCATGTCTCCATCCATCCATGTCTCCATCCATCCATGTCTCTATCCCTCCATGTCTCCATCCATCCACTTCTTCATCCATCCCTCCATGTCTCCATCCATCCATGCCTCCATCCACCCCTCTATGTATCCATCCATTCCTCCATATCTCCATCCATGTCTTCATCCCTCCATGTCTCCATCCATATCTCCATCCCTCCATGTCTCCATCCACCCCTCCATGTCTCCATCCCTCCATGTCTCCATCCACCCCTCCATGTCTCCATCCCTCCATGTCTCCATCCACCCCTCCATGTCTCCATCCCTCCATGTCTCCATCCCACCATGTCTCCAACCCTCCATGTCTCTATCCATCCCTCCATGTCTCCAACCCTCCATGTCTCTATCCATCCCTCCATGTCTCCAACCCTCCATGTCTCTATCCATCCCTCCATGTCTCCATCCCTCCATGTCTCCATCCCTCCATGTCCCCATCCATGTCTCCATCCATCCATTTCTCCATGCTTTATTTTGTTGAGAAATCATTTTTCAAAAACACCCCTGTAGCATTTCTAGCTGCGGCCATCTTGAATAAGGGCAGATGATTCATGTAGCATTTACTTCCTGGAATCCATCTGCCCCTAGCTCAAGCATGAAGGCAGGAGGGTGTGCTTTGCTGAGAAAGACCCTCCTCCCATGAAGACTCCTGGGATGTATGACATCATTTTGGCCTAGACCAGAAACCAGGAAGTAACTAAAGAAATGTAAACAAAAAAAACCCAAAGTATAAAACAAGTAAATATAATCTCCCTTTCTATCTATTTACTAATGCTGGCAGCATATGGATTATGCAGAGTTCACGATGATTGAGAGAGCGAAGTTCTGCTTTAGGCATTGTTCCTGCAATAGAAGACTCCGAATACTTACCTCTCCGGAAGGTGGCAAGCATATATAGTCCCGCCCACCATTTGAATAAAAGCAGTCATGTGACCCTGAACTAAAGTAGAAATAAAAGGTATTGTGGAAGCTATTTTTTAATACTTTGATTTATCACTTCTTTTGGGAGTCCATTCCCAACTTCTATTTGCAACAATAATGGTTTAGATTTAGATCCACTGTAAGCCATGTTTGGTTTTTTGTTTTCCCCGTTAAACTGGAGTTGGGCATTAAGTATATTTTATACAATATCAACAGATGCGGACTTGATTATTTACATTCAGTTGATCACATTTACGTCTTTAATATAAAAAAAAAACATAAATTCACTATAAATTCCATAAGCCACTTTTTTTGCACATCTCCGCCGTACAGCGACTAACGCTTTCCGACACGGCCAGGCTGCACCAGCAGCTGACTAATAAAGCATTTCCCGCGATTATTAAACAAATAGTCAGAATGTTTTGGGAAGCAATCCATCATGGGCTGTGTAAACTATAGACACCGCCAGTTTGAATTTGTCTCTCCGAAGCCCATGATGGAGTGGAGCGCTGAGCAATAGAGCGTAAAAGATGGAGCGCAACCGGACCTTTCATCGGAGTAAAAACTTCCTGCTGAACTCATTAACTCGTCTGCAAATTGTACAGCGGTTTGCTTGTACCGGCTTTTACCTGCAATGGCGAGATAACCATGCAAGAACACTAAAGAAAAATGACAAAGGACCCGGTGAGAAACTTTAACATCGATTATACACATGAATAAAGTTTTAGAAGCTGAGATGAGCGAGTAATAAAATGACTGGTAATTCAGCGGAGATTCTGTTACTCATCCCACCAGAAGAATATTTGATTTCCCCTGTGTAGCACCCTGGAGTCTAGGCAGGGTTGCTCCTCTAAAATTTACTTGACAGGAGTAGTTATCCTGGTTGATTGTTAGAGATCTATTGATTTTTCTCTAAGTTTGCCCTTGTTGCACTTTTTTTTTCTTCTACCACTAGATGGTACTAGATCCGAGAAGGGCAGCACAAGGTCAGATTATGAGTATACGGCCAATGGACAGGGGTCTTCTTGGATCCCTTGGCCTGCTAGGTGAGCCTATATATTTGGATGGAGTTGGGTGATCTGTGTTCTGTGCCACCTGGACGGCTGTCTGGGTGGATGTGTGTCGTATTGCCTGGGCCGCTAGGCTGGAGATTGGGCCTATCCTGAGCACATCTGGCTGCCAGGTTGAGTGAGGACCTATCCAGAAGCAAGAGAGCAGCGCAGGGTTTGGGATAGCGGCTTGCAGTCCAACCAGAAGTGACAGTTTTGCCAGCTGTAGAACCTGTCGTGGTCGGAGGTAGAGGGGAAGCTGTCGCCACTAAAGGAACCAACCACCTTATTACCAGGGACCACAGTGAGTAACTGAAGCAAGTGCTGGAGCAACATTCTCACCAACCGGGGAAGAATTGGGAAACTTCAGTGGGAATCAAGCCAGGGACCCAGCCAGCGGAGGTGACGCTTGCAGAGCAGCCTTGTGTGTCAAGCCAGGGACCAAGCAGGCCAGTGGGGTGAAGCTTGAGAGGTATCTAGAGTGCCAAGATAGGGACCCAGCAGAGAGGCGGGGGTGACGCTTGAGGAAGATACTACAGTGAAGTTTGGAGGAGCTAAAGGGATTCAGTGGCAGTGAATCAGAGGGTCTAGTGAGAGAGACTTGGAGCTCAGTGGGCTGAAGAACTACAAGGAGTGATTGTAGTGGAAGTGAAAGGAACTGTTAAAGACTGTTGCCATAGGAGGCAGCATTCCTACATATGAAGATGTGGCTTCTTGCTAGATGCCTTTCCCTGCACGGCTGTCCTCCTATTGAAGTCTCGGAGTCTGCCAATTGAACTTGCAACTACCTAAGGGTGCCCTGGCCGTAACCCTTTTTCCCCCAAAAGTTTGTTAAGAGAAATAAAAATCTATTTTGCATTCAAGAAGTGTCTGGTGCCCAATAACTTTAACCACCTTGCACCCATTATGCCTCACATCTAAAAATATACAGAAGGTTGTCAGCTATCTCTGGCCCTGGAGGTTCTCATTAGACTGAAGGAGGCCTGGAACCTTGCTACACCTGTGTAATATTGAACTGGTTATAATGGTCTACTTATTAGTTGTGATGGGGGACAGCCCTGGCAGTTGACTGTGACTCCCCAAAGGTGCGGAGTCTAAGTGACAGCTTGAACTTCACCAATGCACCCCGCAAGGAGTGATGGGCCTGGGCACTTTGCTGCTAGCTGTTGACAGGTTGTGGCCCTCAGGTTTGCCCTACCAAGTCATCGCTGGAGCAGGGTGGCTATGTTGAGTTGAGAAGGCAGAATAAGGCAGCAGGTTGGTGTCTAGCAATGGTCAGGGCAGACAACAGGCATGAGAGTAGATAACATCCAGGTGGGAAGTAATGTCCAGGAGAAGGGAGGCTATGCTTAGGAGAGAGAGGGCAGAATGGGGCAGCAGGTTAGTGTTCAGGCAAAGGCAAGGGCAGGCAACAGACAAGACAGTAGATAGCGTCCAGGTGGGCAGTAATGTCCAGGAGCAGGGTGATTATATTGAGGAGAGAGGGCAGAATGGGGCAGCAGGTTGGTGTTCAGGCAAAGATCAGGGCAGGCAGCAGGCATGGGAGTAGATAATGTCCAGGTAGGCAGTAATGTCCAGAAGCAGGGTAGGTATGCTGAGGAAAGAGGGCAGAATAAGGCAGCAGGTTGGTGTCAAGGCAAAGGTAGGGGCAGGCAACGGGCATGCCAGTAGATAGCATCCAGGTGGGCAGTAATGTCCAGGAGCAGGGTGGCTATGCTGAGAGGGCAGAACGGGGCAGCAGTTGGTGTCAGTACTTTGGTAAGAGCATGAAGCTCCATTATTAAGAACACTAATCCTATAGCTGAATCCCTTGAAGACTAGGCATGGGTACCCTTAATAGTTCAAAATAGAGGCACAAGGGCGAGTCAATCAATAACAGTACATGGGTAAAGACAGTCTCCTTGGGAGGGCGATGGCCGGTCTGCCAGGGGACACACTGTGAGACAGTGTTCCAGTAAAATCAGCCAAAAACATAAGAGCCCTTGCACACTGGGGCGGTTTGCAGGCGCTATTGCGCTAATAATAGCGCCTGCAAACCGCCCCGAATGTGCCGCTGCTTTCATTCCAGTGTGAAAGCCCAGAGGGCTTGCACACTGGAGCGATGCGCTAGCAGGACGGTAAAAAAAGTCCTGCTAGCAGCATCTTCGAAGCGGTGAAGGAGCGGTGTGTATACCGCTCCTTTACCGCTCCTGCCCATTGAAATCAATGGGACGGCGCGGCTATACCGCCGGCAAAGCGCCTCTGCAGAGGCGCTTTGCGGTGGTATTTAACCCTTTCTCGGCCGCTAGTGGGGGGTAAAACCGCCCCGCTAGCGGCCGCATACCGACGGTAAAACGCCGCTAATAATAGCGGCGTTTTACCGCCGACGCCGCCCCCCCGCCCCAGTGTGCAAGGGCTCTTACATATAACTGAATACAACAGGTTAACAGCAAAAATGGCCACATGGCCAAGACTCACGGAGGGGGCGGTCCCAAACAGGGGAGCTGACTCCAAAAGCAAGGACTTGGGAAGGCATTCCTTCCAGACATTCAACCTGGAGGTGAACATGGAGGGCTAGTTCTCAGAGGCATGCAGTGGCAGGATCCCTTGCAGCTGGAGGCCCTCTCCCAGAGGTGGGTAAGCCAACTAGGGGCCCGCTGGAAGCTTGAAGGCTGCCCCAAGCCAGATTCGGAGTTTCCAGAAGAAAGGAGATGTAAGACTTAAAATGTCGATTGGGACTCCTCAGGGGTGCTGAAGAAGCGACTCTTGCCTTGAAAGTCGAAGGTCAGCCAAAAGGGGAAGCCCCAAGTATACTTGGTGCAACAATTCAGAAAAACAGAAGTGAATGGCTTCACCTGGCGTAGTTTTTGAAGAGTAATCTGTGAGAGATCTGAAAGAGCTGATAGCGATGCCCTTGAAAGCACAGCTCCGATTTGTTTCTGGCCACCAGCAGGAGGGTCACCTTTGTGCGATAATAAGTGAACTTGATAATAATGCCTCTAGGCCTCAAGGCGCTATGAAAATGGTCGAATTCAAGGTGGTCTATAGGTATGGCTGGAACCAGCTCCTGTAACAGGGCCGTCGTACAGGAAGTGAGGTCAGTGATGGTCTCAGGCAGGGCTTTTTTTCAGGGGAAACTTGGTGGAACTCAGTTCCACCACCTCTGGCTCAGACCCTTTGGTGCCTGCTTACCACAATCACTTGTAAACACAGAAGTCCAGTTTCTGTGTTTACAAGTGAAAGCTCTGCACTCCGTGTGTAACCCCCTGAACTCTGCACTCTGTATGTAATGCAATCCTGATGTAATGCCCCTTTAAGACCCTTCTACTGTTTGTGAAATATGACCACACCCACAATTTGATGTGATTTGGAGGGTGCGTGTGGGGGGAGGGGTTTTGGGGGGGTCGTGGTTGAGTTCCAGCACCTATTGTTTGAGAAAAAAAGCCCTGGTCTCAGGAATACCATGCGGACGCAGGTTCCCCCGGCGAGAACAAATTTCAAAGTCCTCAAGCCGTAGCAGGGCCGATGCCAAATCTTTTTTAAGCTCAGACAGATCCTGTTCATGGTTTTTGATGACCATAATAGCAGCGTCCATCTTGTGCTCCAAATCGTTTGTGCAATGCCTTAGCTCACGACGAGGTAGGCTGCAAGTTTGGAGGTGGCAGCAGACGATTTGGTCTGCAGCATGGATTTGTAGCGCCCCAGAAGTTCAGCATCGCTCAGTGGTGGCTGTGGTGGCAGTGGTGCTTCAGCAATGCTCTCTGCATCAGAGAGCAAGTCTACCTCACCTGTCAGCAGAGGCAGCAGGAGCTCCAAGCTCAAGGCCGGGGCTTCTGGGGAGTCCATGGGCAGGGAGACCTCTTCCTCTTGATTGGCTGGCTTAGCGCTGGAGGTGCTGGTCGTGCCAGTTTTTTTTTCCCCAAGCGGTGGCCGCAAAAGGTGTGCAGGGCTCCACTGGATGCCTATGAAACGGCCGATGTGTCCAGCGAGGAGCGGGATTACCGCGTGGCCATCATAGTTCCCTGTTCACCAGTGCCCTGTGGATGATTTCTCTTCAGTTGAGTGCCTATGGTGTTTTGGATTGTAATACTAAGTTCATATCTAATTTTCATATCAAGTTGTTAGCTTGGACTGCACTACAGCTAAGATCAGAATTCACAGAGCCAACGGTTTGGCTTACTACAAAGAAACAAAAGCAGCAGCTCCCTGACCACATAGTGTTAAATTAAGCTTCTGGAATACATGCCTTCCAAATTTAGAAGTACAATACACTAAGAAGTATTTGAGTGGTTGATCTAAGTAGCATAAAGAATAGGGTCACACCGTTCCTGATGGTTGTTTTTATGATGGTTGAAATTAACCATCAAAACGCAATGGTCCGTTGTGTGAAATGATTGCAGGGTTGAGTCCTGCTGATAAATGGACAAGGCTGGACACTGTGATTTCCTCTAACCTGCCTGTAACGTGTTATTTTTCATTCTTTAATTGCGTGGTGTGGGTGTTTTTTTTTATTCACATGTACTAACATTGAGAGGCCTAAATTGCATATATATATATATAAATGCATAATAAGGTTTCTTCGTTTTTCTTCAATTCAGTTTTAAAACAGTGCAAAGCAAAACAATTGGAGGCCCCATTGAGATCTGACTATTGAATTAAAAGTCCATAGTGGTCAGGTTATAGGATCCAAGAAGCCCAAGCACTACAGCACTACGGGCAGCAGAAGTATGTCCAAGCTTCTGTTAAGTTTAGGAATAGGGGGAAGCTTGTCCTAAATCCAAACTTCAGCCACTAACCTTTCCCTTTTCTCCCCCCCCCATCTAATCACTAAAACCCCCTTTTACTTACCTAAATGAAAGTTTATGTAATGCCTTGGGTGCCAAGCCTTTTATCTTCTTCGCTGCAAAGAAGAAGGGTCCTTCTTCAGGTGTTCACATTTTTGACTAGATGACATGGACACTCCCTATTGGCTCTCCAGTGGTAGGGCCCATACAGACCCCAGAACAGCACAAGATGGTGATGGTCGGCACAAGCGGATTGCAGTGGTGGTTACTAGTTGTACCACCCAGAAGTGACTTTGCCAGCCATAAAGGTATTTTATTTAAGAGCTGATGAATGGGTGGAAAGGGGATGGGAGGGATTAATGGGTAGGGGAAAGCTTTTCCTGGAGATAGGCTTAAAGTTTTTTTTTTTCCAATAAATCCACTAAAAAATCTCTACGGATACCAGAGCAATGCCTCGTACACACGATCGGACCTTTCAACCACAAAACCGTGGAATTTGGTTCGAAGGGCGTTGGCTCAAACTTGTCTTGCATACACACGGTCACACAAATGTTGGCCAACAATTACGAACGTAGTGACGTACTACATGGTTTTTCAGCTCTTTAGCGCCACACATTGGGCTCTTTCTGCTAATTTTGTATTAGCAGAAGTTTGGTGGAGGGTTGATTCGCGCTTTTCAGTTCGTTTCTGAGCGGCCGTTCGTCAATCAGCCATGTTGCAAAATCGGAGGAGATAACGTGTTAATTATTATTGGTCTTGGAGTTATTGCTTTGACATTATTTTTTTGGTTGAATAATAATGATTTAATTTGGTATATTTTCTATATTTTTGGATGCATAGAATGCACTTTTTGGTTCTATTGGCAGATATCATGTCTAATTTTATTAATTTTTTTAATTAAAAAAATTGTGTAGAATAATACTTGGCTGTGTGATTTACTTCAAATGACAGTTTGGGAGTCGGCAGTTACATTTTATAAAATACAATGTAACATTAACAAGAGACACCAACATAGTTGTATCTTTGATCTTAAAAACTACGGGACAATGTTGTTGTGGTAACTTGCACAAAAAAAAAAAGCATAATAATATTATTCTTGATATCACTAAAAAACTAAAAGCCTTTGAAAATTTGTTTGCAATAACTCCATCAGTATCACCAGCAAAGCAGCTTCATTATTATCCCATTATAGAAGAAGAGAATTGTGCGCTGCATTTCCAGATTTCATAATTTGCCGCGTCACGAATGTTAATCCTCCATTACGAACGCAAGTTTACAAGACCGGCCACTTCTGCTTCCGAGCATGCGTGTTTGTACTTTGGACTTTTGCCCAACGGACTTGTGTACACACGCTCGGAAAGTCCGACAACAGACATTTGTCCGCGGAAAATTTGAGAGCGTGCTCGCCGACATTTGTTGGCAGAAAGTCCGACAACAATTGTCCGATGGAGCGTACACACAGTCGGACTTACCGCCAACGACCTCACATCCAACATTTCCCGTTGGAAAATCCGATCGTGTGTTCGCGGCATGAGTTTAGCAATGAAAACATCCCTGCCTTTCTTCCATGGATAAAACAGAACATTAGTGGGGGGGAACTTGGCAGCATTTGACAAAAAACGCAAAGCATGCATAGTACATGATTGCACGTTATGACCTACATTGTTTGGTTTTTTTTTGTTTTGTTTCATAAGTTTTTTATTAAAGGAGAACGAGTTATGGGGCATACACACGGTCGGACTTTTCGTCTACAAAAGTCCGACAGCCTGTCCGACAGACTTCCGGCGGACTTTCGGCGGACTTGCGGCGGACTTGTGGCAGACTTTCTAACGAACGGACTTGCCTACACACGACCACACAAAAGTCCGACGGATTCGTACGTGATGACGTACACCGGACTAAAATAAGGAAGTTCATAGCCAGTAGCCAATAGCTGCCCTAGCGTGGGTTTTTGTCCGTCAGACTCGCACACAGACGAGCGGATTTCGGGGTCCGTCGTAGTTACGACGTAAAGATTTGAAGCATGTTTCAAATCTAAAGTCCGTCGGATTTGAGGCTGAAAAAGTCCGCTGAAAGTCCGGGGAAGCCCACACACGATCGGATTACCAGCCAGCTTTAGTCCGTCGGCGTCCGTTGGACTTTTGTAGACGAAAAGTCCAACCGTGTGTATGCCCCATTATACAAAAGATATGTCATTTCACAAAAGTTATCAAAGGTACAGCATGAATTAACAGGTTGATCATTTAAACATTTGAACTTTTGAATTTCTACAAACAGCTTATGGAGCCAAAATAGTAGAATTGTGCATACATTGTAATAACAATCCAGTATTAGATATTGTTTCTTATCATATGCAAAATTAGATGAACTGATTCCTATATATGTCCTCATGTTATATCTGCTTTTATGTTTTTTTTTTTTTTTTTTTTTTATATATATTTTGCTTTTTATTTTATATATTATTTTATATATTTTATTATATATTTATATTATTGATGCAGTAAAATGATAAAAAAAAAGAAAAAGGGGGCAAAAAGAGAAGAAGGGCGGGGGGGGGGGGGAGTACCAGACTCCCCTCTCTCTCTCTATACGGATCAATAAAGAACTTATATATGCTGAAAGCATAAGAAGTTGGTATGTTGGTCCCAATTTTCCAATAGGATCATATAAGGAACCAGTGTTGGTAATAGCAGTTAGAGCAGTGGCGGCCCGTCCATAGGGGGTGCATGGGCATCACAACCCCCCTCCAGGCAGTCACAAAAACAAAAACTATTTTTTTTAAATGGCCCTTTAAAAAAAAAAATAGAAAAAAAGGTCCTTAAGTGCACTATGTTCGGGCGCCGGGTACAGTGCATCACGAGATTGCAGACGAGGCGCTTCATTTTCGGGCTTTTGTCCCGCCTTGCGGCGCATTCCAAATTGTAGAGCAGCTTCCGCCCGGCGCCCGTAGTATGTATTACTACAGCCGGGTTGTTTGATTGACATCCGAGTTAGATGTCACTTCCGGTTTTCTCTCTCCCATTACCCCCGAGCGGAGGAAGTATGAGAAGCGGACTCCTCCACCGCCACTGCCAGTGCCCACTGAAGGAGACACAGCAGGAGGAGAGGACACTGCAGGTCCAGACCTCCCGCATGGAATGGGGGAAGGGGGTTTGATGGGACAGTGAGGCTGCATTTGATGGGACAGTGAGGCTGCATTTGATGGGACACAGGCTGCATTTGATGAGACACAGGCTGTATTTGATGGGACAGTGAGGCTGCATTTGATGGGACACAGTGAGGCTGTATTTGATGGGACACAGTGAGGCTGCACTTAATGGGACAGTGAGGCTGCACTTAATGGGACAGTGAGGCTGCATTTAATGGGACAGTGAGGCTGCATTTGATGGGACAGTGAGGCTGCATTTGATGGGACACAGTGAGGCTGTATTTGATGGGACACAGTGAGGCTGCATTTGATGGGACACAGTGAGGCTGCATTTGATGGGACAGTGAGGCTGTATTTGATGGGACAGTGAGGCTGCATTTGATGGGACACAGTGAGGCTGCATTTGATGGGACACAGTGAGGCTGCATTTGATGGGACACCGTGAGGCTGCATTTGATGGGACACAGTGAGGCTGCATTTGATGGGACAGTGAGGCTGCATTTGATGGGACACAGTGAGGCTGCATTTGATGGGACACAGTGAGGCTGCATTTAATGGGACAGTGAGGCTGCACTTAATGGGACAGTGAGGCTGCATTTAATGGGACAGTGAGGCTGCATTTGATGGGACAGTGAGGCTGCATTTAATGGGACAGTAAGGCTGCATTTGATGGGACACAGTGAGGCTGCATTTGATGGGACACAGTGAGGCTGCATTTGATGGGACAGTGAGACTGCATTTGATGGGACACAGGCTGCATTTGATGGGACACAGTGAGGCTGCATTTGATGGGACAGTGAGACTGTATTTGATGGGACACAGGCTGTATTTGATGGGACAGTGAGGCTGCATTTAATGGGACAATGAGGCAGCATTTAATGGGACAGTGAGGCTGCATTTGATGAGACACAGGCTGTATTTGATGGGACAGTGAGGCTGCATTTAATGGGACAATGAGGCAGCATTTAATGGGACAGTGAGGCTGTATTTGATGGGACACGGTGAGGCTGCATTTGATGGGACACAGGCTGCATTTGATGGGACAGTGAGGCTGCATTTGATGGGACAGTGAGGCTGCATTTGATGGGACAGTGAGGCTGCATTTGATGGGACACAGGCTGCATGTTATGGGACACAGTGAGGCTGCATTTTATGGGACACAGTGAGGCTGCATTTGATGGGACACAGTGAGGCTGCATTTTATGGGACACAGTGAGGCTGCATTTGATGGGACAGTGAGGCTGCATTTAATGGGACAATGAGGCAGCATTTAATGGGACAGTGAGGCTGCATTTGATGAGACACAGGCTGTATTTGATGGGACAGTGAGGCTGCATTTAATGGGACAATGAGGCAGCATTTAATGGGACAGTGAGGCTGTATTTGATGGGACACGGTGAGGCTGCATTTGATGGGACACAGGCTGCATTTGATGGGACACAGGCTGCATTTGATGGGACAGTGAGGCTGCATTTGATGGGACAGTGAGGCTGCATTTGATGGGACACAGGCTGCATGTTATGGGACACAGTGAGGCTGCATTTTATGGGACACAGTGAGGCTGCATTTGATGGGACAGTGAGGCTGCATTTGATGAGACACAGGCTGTATTTGATGGGACACAGGCTGTATTTGATGAGACACAGGCTGTATTTGATGGGACAGTGAGGCAGCATTTAATGGGACAGTGAGGCTGCATTTGATGGTACAATGAGGCAGCATTTAATGGGACAGTGAGGCTGTATTTGATGGGACACAGTGAGGCTGCATTTGATGGGACAGTGAGGCTGCATTTGATGGGACAGTCCCTGATTTGGAGCAATGTTTCTCTGTCCCTCTGTCCTCCTCATTTGTCCCTCATTGTGGTCTGATATATATAATTGTATATAAAATGCACTTTTTATCTATCAAAAAGTGTTTCCCAGTGTTAAACCTTTCATCTGATTTCTAAATTGCTACATTTGTAAATTCCAAAAGCCAATATAAAGGAATAGTAGTGGTGAAAAAAACAATTGTGGGCTTAACCAATCTTTTTTATTTTTTTGTACAATTCTTCTTTAAGGGGGCGTGGCAGGTGGGTGTGTCCTGTGCCTGCATACTTTTGCTGATAGGTGTCCCTCATTCCCATCTCAAGAAGTTGGGAGGTATGGGTATTAAATAAGAGCTGATGAGTGGGTGGGAAAGCAGTGGGAGAAATTCATGGGAAGTAGAGAGCTTTTCCTGGAGATAGGCTTTTCCAATAAATCCACTGGAAGATCTCTACAGATACCAGAGTGAGTTTAGCAATGAAAACATTCCTGCCTTTCTTCCATGGATAAAGTGGAACATTAGTGGGGGTGACCTCGGCAGCATTTGACAAAACGCGCAGGTATGCATAATACATGGCTGCACGTTACAGCCTACCTCTGGGTTTGTCTTCCCCGAGTAATGCAAGGTCCATCTTCTGCTCTCCCTTTGCATCCAGTTTCTTCTTTCTTTAGAAATTGTGTATTCAGGTTACATTCGTGGCACCCTTCTATTTAGGCTGCTAGGTAAAGTTGTTTTTTAGTTCCTACTTTGAGCCGGAGGAGCAGTAATTGTTTTTTTTTTGGTCTGCTCAGGGCTGCACAGGCTGGGAGTTTGATTGCTTCCCCCTGCCCCTAGAAGATGTTTCTGGAGTTTAGGGAGGGAGAATTCATTCATATGTAAACGGTGTCGGAACACACATGTGAGATATCACTGCAATAATTGTAGCGCTTAGACCTCTTCCGTAACTCTAACCTAGTAACCTGTAAAAATGTTTAAAATGCCGCCTATGGAGATTTCTAAGTATCGTAGTTTGTTGCCATTCCACGAGAGTGCACAATTTTAACCCCTTACCACCTAAGGGTAAAACAAATCTAAATTCCTAAGCCCAATTTTGCAATTTTGACATATGTTAGTAAAACCGTACATATCACCACAACGACTTTGTGCATCCAGGTGGATTTTACCTTTTTTTTTTTTTTCAGGACAAATCGGCCTTCCATTTGATGGTAAATGGTGATGGATATCTACTGTTACTATTGCTACTGCTACTATTTTTTTTTTTTTTATTATCAAAGGAAAACTTGCCCAAAATAGTAAAAAAAGAAAAACATTGTGAAAAAAAATTTACTGTATATTTCTTGCTACCACCATAACCTACCACCAAAGAACGACTCAAAATAAATTCTCCTGCTCCCGATGATCGCAACTATACCACATATGTGTATGTTAGTTGATGTTTGTACCCGTAGTACAGCCCAGAAACAATAGTGCACATTTTGCTTTTTTTTTTAATCCTACTTAAAACACACCGATTCTAATTAAGAGAAAACAAATCCTGTCCAAAAAATCCTGTCACTGACCTTTGACCCTGGCCTTGATCCAAATACTAACCCTGGCTCTGACCTAGATCAAACCTTGATCTAGGTATTTTTTTTTTTTAATTATTATTATTATTATTATTATTATTATTATTATTAATATTGTTATTATTTTTTCTTCACACACTTTTTTTCCTATCTTTGCAAGGACAGAGAATGATACAATGTATCTCTCTCATCCATTCACAGAGACAGAAGACACGGGGGCGGGCTTCACAGTGACCGACCACTGTGATAGCCAATCAAAGGCTTTTACAGCGAGCAGGTGACCCAGAATAGGCCGTTCCGATCGTTAGGATGGAGCCCCAGGGCTCTCGGTGAGACCCTGGTCTCTGTGCTGGGAGCGTGCCGTGCGGAGATACGCAAATATACACATTGTATATTCCATGGAATTATGTCAACAATTGTAAAACAATGTGTACATATATATTTTTTGACAGCAAATCAATCCCCTGAGGAAGACTTTGACCACGCAGGTCGAAACGCGTTGGAAATTTGCATACCAGACATTTTGACAAGATATCATACTATTTACTGTTGTATGTTTGTACAATTTTGTAGAATTTTGAATGGTGGCACACACCTCCGACCAGAGCTCATATTTTAAACGTTGATGTGTTCATGCTATGTTGCCATTTTTCAATTAAAAAATCTTTTTAATTATTTTTCTAACAATTGTATTTTTGCTACAAAAAAACCCCATTGGGGGAGATTTTTCCATATTGTAATTCATTTGGGGGCGTCAATATCACTCTTGTCATGCCCCCCCCCCCCCCCCCCATGCTAGTAAAAAAAATTGTTTCTTTTTCAAAATTGTCAACCTTTTTTTGTTCATAGCGCACAAAATAAGAAAAAGAGATGATCAAATACCACCAAAAGAAATCTCTGTGGGAAAAAAATGACATCAATTTTATATGGTTACAGCATCGCAAGACCGCGCAATGGTCAGTTAAGGTAACGCAGTGCCGTATCACAAAAAAAATGGCCTGGTCATGAAGGAGGGGGTAAACCTTCCGTAGCTGAAGTGGTTAGAGCCCCCAATCTTTTGTACAGACGAGCAAGGAGAGAGCCCATCTAGAGGGATACCGGGATGAATCTCTTTTCATCAAGCTGCAGGTCGTCTCGCTGTGTCTTGTGGATCTCCTTCTGTTTATGTATGCTGCCAGCCGCCGCTGTTTCTGATGAATTTCTGTGTATTTTTGCTTTTCCAAAGTTGAGAATGACATTATATTGATTAGCGGCTTGAACGCAATTGGTAAAACTGCAGACAAATCCCCAAAATGACACCGAGTGACTTTTCAAAGGGAGGTTTGCTGAGTCGGCTGCCTTTTTGTTGCGACTGTCTGTTCCGTGTTTTGAAGCTATTTAAAATGCTTAGCGGAATGTCAAGTACAAGCCACGGAAGGACTAATAAAGTTAGTAAAGTTTCATTGTAATGAGATTAAGCATCTCTTTGAAAACTTGCCGAGAACACAAAGTTCCTTTTAGATAAATGCATTTGCCGATAAGTACGGAAAAAGACGCTACTGCCGGAGACAAGCCGTGACTGCTGCCAGATAAAAATACATTGCAAAATTGAGGAAAATTAGGGATGTCTCGGTAAATAAAGCAGCCATTACTGTATCAGGGTGGAAATTGGAAAAGGGGGTATTTATGCAAATTAGACAGCTTATTACAAGTTGCCATGTGCATCAATTTAACCCCTTTGTGCCTGAGGGTAAAACAAATCTACAGTAAATGCCTAAGCACAATTTTACAATCTAGACATGTGTTAGTAAAACTGTACATATCATCACAACTACTTTGTGCATCCAGGTGGATTTTTTTCATCACTCCTTGCCCCAGCCCTGCCCACACCCCTTTATGAATGCTGAGGTTTAGAACCCCTGTTAGGCTTTTTTTTGCAGCCTGCAGAACACATGCCTATAGGCAGAAGAGGCAGAGACAGATTTTCCCAGTATGGCCAATTAGCCGACCTTATCTATGCAAATAGTCACCTCAACAAACTGTATATAAGCCCCCACAACCGCCGGGCCAGGGTTGTGGGGAAGAGGCCCTTATCCCTGATTATGATAAGCTCGCAGACCCCCACAAGTACCAGGCCAGGGTTTTGAGGAGGAGGCCCTTGTCCCAGATTCCAAAAAGCTTGCAGACCCCCAAAACCACTGGACCAGGGTTGTGGGGAAGAGGCTCTTATCCCAGTTTCCGATAAGCTAGCAGACCCCCATAACCACTGGGCCAGAGTTGTGGGGAAGAGTCCGTTGTCCCAGATTCCTATACGCTGGCAGACCCCCATAACCACTAAGCCAAGGTTGTAGGGAAGAGGCTCTTATCCCAGATTCTGATAAGCTAGCAGACCCTCCACAACCACCGGGCCAGGGTTGTGGGGAAGAGGCCCTTGTCCCAGATTCCAATAAGCTTTCAGACCCCCACAACCACCGGCTAGGGTTGTGGGGAAGAGGCCCTTATCCCATATTCTGATAAGCTTGCAGACCCCCATAAACACAGGGCCAGGGTTGTGGGGAAGAGTCCATTGTCCCAGATTCCTATAAGCTCGCAGACCCCCATAACCACTAAGCCAGGGTTGTAGGGAAGAGGCCCTTGTACCAGATTCTGATAAGCTTGCAGACCCCCCTAACCACTAAGTCAGGGTTTCGAGGAAGAGGCCCTTGTCCTCATGAACATGGGGACAAGGTCCTTTTTTTTAGGGGGATCGCCCCTTGCATGGTACCCTCCCCATGTTGAGGGCATGTGGCCTTGTACGTTTCAAGGGGGAAGGTTGGTGGGCTGCATGCTGGGATAAGAATCTGGTATAGATTTTTGGGGGGAATTCAACACTTTTTTTCTTAAATTTTGCTTGGGATTCCCCTTAAATCCATACCCAACCCAAAGGGTCTAGTATGGAGTTTGAGGAGGACCTCACACATTTTTTTTCAGGACAAATCAGGCTTTCATTCGGTAGTAAATAGTTATGGATATCTCCTGATTTATTTATTTTTTATTATCAAAGGAAAACTAGCCCAAAATAGTAAAAAAAAAAACAACATTTTTTTAATTTAGCTGTATATTGTTAATACCATAAAATAAATTCTCCTACCCCTGATGATCGTTGTGATACCACATATGTGTATGTTATGTGTTGTTTGTACCCGTAGTACAGCCCAGAAGCAATAGTGCACACTTTGCTTTTTTTTTTTTTGTCCTTTCCAAAATATGCTGACCCTTACTTGACCCAAACACTAACCCTGCCACTGATCTACATCAAACCTTGATCTATGTATTTTTTCTTTATTTTCTTCTTTTATTTTTTATTATTTACCCATTTTTAATATTATTACAAACAAACTTTTTTTTTTATTTCTGCAAGGAAAGAGAAAGATACAATGTATTTTTCCTCTCTATTCACAGAAAGAATAAAACACAGGGGTGGGCTTCACAGTGACTGTTTACTGTTGTAGCCAATCAGAGGCTACAATAGAGATCAAGTGACCCGGAATCAGGAGATCCGGGTCCTGATTGTGAATACGGGGCCAGGGGTTCTCAGTGAGACCCCAATCTATGTGCTGAGAGTGCGCCGTGGGGTGCACTCCCAGCACAAAGACATATATATGTGGCCCCACGAAAAAAAGCCCCTTCCACGAGGCTGCATATATGTGTTACGTTGGTGTGAAGGGGTTAGGATTAAAAATGAAAGGCTAAGCTTATGTTCCAAGGCAGGTACTAAAACTGCTAATGTTTCAGATAAAGATAACATGCAAGATACATGAAGACTCAGAGAGGAAGTCATAAATTTTCCCTCCAGCCTTGGTAAGAGGATTCCTTGACAGTTGGAAGCATGGTATACTGCTGTCAGCTTGCGGCAGGCTGCCTCGCACATGTCCTAAGTGAGCAGCCGAGCCTATCCCTCAGCCCAGCAGGACATTAACCTTCTGAGCAATACAGGCCTTTGCCTTACAACTATCCCAATGTGTGGGTGGTGGGTGGAGACCGACCCCCTATCCACCCTACTGGTTGTGTGCTTCACATCCTGACTCCCAGGGGTTCCAGATACCAGGCACCTTCCCTGGGCCAACAGCCAGGGGACACCAGTGGAACTCATGCTCACACTCTTCAGAGCAGCAAATAAGGTACCACAAGGCTAGATGTGGTTAATGTTCATTTATTGAAAGCCTCAATTAATCATGGCTCCAATAGAACCACACAGTTCAGTCATGTAACAGACTCTTGGTCTGAGGCCCTGCCGTTGGCTGCTACTGTCCCTGATATTAGATGGGTCTATGTTCTTCCTTAACCAGGATGGGAAGGAAATGGGAGGGTACACAAGCTCCATGGCTCTCTCTTCTCTCCCCTGGACTATGACAAGGAACCCCAGGGCACCCAGCCCTCTCCCAGGAGGACAGCAGATAGATGTTGCTACTTTCTTTTTCTCTGCAGTATGAGTCACCTCCCTCCCTGGTCTTGCCTAGACTTCCAGCCTTCTCCCAGAAGGAGGAGGCACCTTAAAGGGGACTTGCTCTACCACCTGCCTACACCTTTAGGAAGGCCTTCTTAGCCAAGGTAGCTGATTATGCAAAAAATGTAAAGCTATTGGCTGGTCATGAATGTTATTTCCAAGGGGTTCTGGTGGCTGGCCAACAAAAAAAATCTTGGTAAAGCACTGCAAATCTCCTCTCCTCTGAGCCCAGAACAGCAGCAGAGGGAATCAGGATGTGGAGCTGGAGGAGACTGGTGAACTAAAGAAATTGATCATTATACGGGCCTTGCTCTCTGCTCTTGTATTCCTAAATTACATTTAGTTGTATGATGGTAGGCTGTAACCAGCCTGAGTATATGTTTACTTTTTTGCAGGATCTGCAGGTCTTTCTCAAGCTCAGTGGGTTGATTGCTTCTGCTTGTTAAGATGACAGAGGTTCCTCTAATTAGAGGGAGAAAGACAATAACTAATTCATGAATATGTATCTGACCCCACCAATCCCTGAGGTCCTTGTTCAGAGGTTTGGTATTGGAGATGGTAAATTTTTAGTTCACCTCTACAAAGTGTTCTCAATCTTCTGGGCTTTTTGTCTGGGCAAGATGTATCTCTTCTCGGGCCTTTCCTTAGACTTTGGGAATGTACTGGAGGCCCAAGAGTTTGGTTACCCTGCTGGAGGGTGCTATCCAAAAGGAGCGGGGCAATAGGATGTCTACCTTGATGGAGCATCTGTAAGGGATCTGAGAAAAAGTGCTGGGTTACTTGGCAGAAGATACTGCTGGACAAGAAGAATTCAATACCCAAAAATCAAGGTATCTGACTGCTACTAAAGGGTCAAGTGACAACTAAATTAGAGAGAAATCCTTTACTACTTAAGAAAGACTGTGACTGCTCCAACAGGGTCTTAGCTTGGCTGCTATCACAGAACCACCAATTACTTAGAGGCTTTGTGAAGGTGGGGTGCAGCGGCGACGGTAATTCACACAGACAGATGCAATAGAAAACTTGTATTGAAGTGTAGCACTACCCCCATAGGAACCGCTTAAATAATTGTGCCTGGGTCTCCCACTGATTAATACATAGCCAGTCACAGGGTATTTTCACATATCCAGGTGCACACACTCTTCCGCAGTGTAGCAGACTATCAGTAGAACTATGCAGCAGGCTGTACAGAATAGAGCAAGTCCCTTTGTGGCAGAAGGAATTTAGTGGACCTTGCTTCTTCAACACACTAGCCAATGCCCCCTTTGGATTACACCCAGTATTCTGTCTTCTAGCACCAAGATGGGGGTTTTAGCAACAACAGTCTCTAGGATCCCTTTAGGGGGTCTGTACTCAGAAGGCCCTGGCCGCAGGTCACCTTCCTCCGCGATACCAGACAGGATCCGTGGACATACTCCCTCAGTCAGCTTGCAAGAGAACCATTGGTTGCAGCTTCAAGGTTTCAGGCCCTTAGGTCACCTACCACATGGCAGCCTGCGCTGGGGAGAGGCAGTAGCCCCCTCCCCACCTGGACCTCTCTCTCTAGAGGAAGACTGACCCAGAACTCACGTGCTCATCAAATATAAGTACCGTCACCCAGCATGCATTGGGGCTCATCCCCTTCTAATTGGCCAGGGTTGTATGGACATTCATGCTTGCATCTGCCAGGTTTCCTCCCATTCTGCAGTATACTCCATAGCTACTGGATCAGTGTGGAACTTCCAAGATAGCATGAGTAGCACCAGAGCACACTAAACAGACCTCATTAAATAATCACCACTCTCTATTAAGCAGATAGCACTTAAGTTTGCCTAGCTGTCTCCCTGTTAAGCAGAGAAACCAAAAACTATATACACTCACTCTAGCACCTAACTAGGAGGACGCTACAGAAGTAATGTTGCGACAGTTCACAACAACAGAGAGGGAGGCCTGCCCAAGCGAGTACACTCACTGTTTCCAACAATGTGAAGATGACGGGTATCAGCCGGGTTGACAGCATCTGTTAGGAGGGCAAAATGCAACCTTGTGGTCTCATGTCCAAGCAGGAAAATGTCCAAAGGAGTTGCATCTCTATGCTTTCCCTCCTAACCAGGAACCTTTCCCTACTGCTAGTACTGTTCCTAACAGGCTGGGTACCTTTCTTTACACCGCTGACTCGCAAAAATAGTGCTGACCCTGGAAGCCAGGGCCTTAAAAAGAGTCTGCCTGACCCAAGATGGCCACCTGAGTCACATGGGGTGGGAACATCCAATTGGGTGCTTCCCCAGTGACTCAAGAAAGCATAGAGAAACTGTGTTCCTCTTGACTTCCTCTTCAGCTGCGGTGCTGCAGAGGAGCACCACTTGCATTTGAGAAAGTAGGCTGCACCTGCCTACTTTCTAATAAAGGGCCTGCTACTTCAAAATACTTGTTTTATTTTTGTGCTTTTTTTTTTGGCTTTTTTTGTGGCGTATTCTGCCTGCATCCATAAACTCTCTTTTTAGAATGGAGTTCAGCAATAAAAGATAAAAAGACTAAATTAAATGGCACCTGACTCATCATACACTCGTAAACCTGACTCTAGGATGGACATGTTCGCCTGACGCACTACTTGGGGGATCATTCCGAATCACCCAAAGACAATGCAGTAAGAGAGCCCAGTCCCATATCAGCTTCATGTGAATGGCCTCTTCTCCAATCACATCTTTCTGCATTGTTAAGCAGAAAAAATTCTACAGGACATCACAGGCTCCACCCACCAGGCTTGCATTTTATGGATGAACAATACACTGCAGATCATGGTATGGAGCAGTGTTTCTCAATTCCAGTCCTCAAGGCGCCCCAACAGGTCATGTTTTCAGGATTTCCCTCAGATGAAATAGCTGTGGTAATTACTAAGGCAGTGAAACTGATCACATCACCTGTGCAAAATAATGGAAAGCCTGAAAACACGACCTGTTGGGGCGCCTTGAGGACTGGAGTTGAAAAACACTGATATGGAGTAACAATGATATATGAAAAAAATGCGCCGCGCCTAGGGGTGTAACTGAATAACTGTAAGGCTATGTTTCCACTATTGCGTCCCCAAAGTCGCGCGCTTTACACTGCGATTGTGCGTTGCAATTTGTGTTGCGTTTTGTTGCGACTTTAATTACGACTTTGTGCGACTTGGATGTTCTGCGATTTAGTCCTAGTGATGTAATTCCTTATCCTGCTTATTTATTGCCCCTTCCTGTTTGGTTGTCTCGTGTTGTATGTTTGTTAGCAAACATGTTGGCTATGCAGTATGTTGGGTCAGCAGTCATTTTGGCTTCTGTAGCAGCATTTATAGATCAAGAAGAGGAGGATAACCGGAGGAGGAGAAGGCATCGCTTTTGGATACATCCCATCATTGCCCAAAGGGAAGTGAGAGGCCAGTTTGGGGTCCTTTACAATGACCTCCGGGCTCATGATGAAAAATTTTTCAACTATACAAGGATGTCAATTAGAAGGTGAGAACATTTTTTGATGTCAACTTGCAAATGCTGCCAGATATATTTCTCAAAATGTGTATATGCCTGGTCATTATTACTCTTTTTAGTATTTTGAGATTTGAATAGCTCGAAGTGTTAACTAGAACCTAATCAAATTGTTAGAAAAATGTAACTCCATTTGTAAATGTTTGATTTTTACATGGTCAGTGTAGATACTAGCCCTATTTTTTCTCTTTACAGTTTTGATGAATTGTTGGCTTTGCTCTCTAGTCATCTAGAGCGCCAAAACACCAGTTTCAGAAGGAGTATTCCATCTGCTGAAAGACTCATAATAACATTGAGGTAAATGTTCATACCTACTGTTTCTTCTTCTTAACTTCTATGTGGCTTTTGGAGATCCACATCATTCTTTCATCATCTTTACATGCAATCCAAAAATAACTACTAGCATGTAATTGTGCGTAAGCTTGGTTTTAAAATCTTAACTCTGCCTCTACATCACCTGTGTCTTTCTCCTGCTCCTCTTCTTCCTTCTTCACTTCCTCAGGCACCTCCTTCCTAGCTCTGTTTTTTGGGTTTATTGATGTAGCTTAGTGTCAATATGTATCATTATCCTAAAATGTATGTACTTTTCCATTTTAGGTACCTGGCAACTGGACATTCCTTTTCCAGTTTGCATTTTGAATTTTTGGTTGGCAAAACTACAGTCAGCACTATTGTCCACGAGACCTGCCGAGACATATGGAATGTCCTTAGTGATTTGGTTCTGAAGAAGCCCACTTCCGACGATTGGTGCAAGAAAGCGGAACTTTTCTGGGATCGTTGCAATTTCCCAAATTGTCTAGGGGCAATTGACGGCAAACATATGAGGGTAGTGATGCCCATTGGCAGTGGAACAAAATACTATAATTACAAAAAATATTTTTCTTTTGTCTTACTTGCAGTGGCTGATGCCAATTATTGTTTCAGCTATATAGACATTGGATCATATGGCAGCAGCTCAGACTCAAGTATTTTCCAAAGATCTTCCTTTGGAAGAATGTTGCGGGAAAATGCTCTGGACCTGCCACAGGACTGTCCGTTGCCAGGAACAAATGGGCCGCCAATGCCATTTGTGTTTGTTGGGGATGAGGCCTTTGCTCTCAGTGAGCATCTATTAAGGCCTTATTCAAATCGGTGTTTGAGTGAAGAGAAGCGAATCTTCAATTACCGCTTAACGAGGGCAAGACGAGTGGTAGAATGTTCTTTTGGCATTTTAGCCAACAAGTGGCGTTTGCTCCATACCCCCATTAATTTAAAAATGGAGAATGCAATATCTGCAGTAAAAGCAGCATGTGTTCTTCACAATTTTGTGAGAATTCGTGATGGCTATCTTTTTGAAGATTCCCTCATGCACGATCTGGAAGGTGCACAATGGAGTGCCAGTAGGGGCACCACCAATGGTGCCAGTGTGCGTGAGGGATTCTCATCTTATTTTCTGTCTGCTGCTGGTTCTGTCCCCTGGCAGCAGGATGCCATAGCATAATGTATGTCATGCATTTTCTGTGAATATTATTTTGATGTATGTTATGTTTCAGTGCATCCAAAAGCATAATAACAGGTAGTTTCCTCAAATTCGAAAAAAGGATAAGCCGAAAATGCACAATGTAAACAAAATTATTTTTATTTTTTTTTTTTTTTTGTGCAGGGAAGCACACAAAATTTTTGGGTTATGTGTTTGGGTGAACTACACCATTTTGTTTATGTTTTATCAAGCACAACAAATAGTGAAATAATAAACTATTTCTCTCAGAAAAACACGTAAATAAAATTATTTCAAAAATATAAAAAAATATCTGAATCTTTTTTACAAGACAACTCTTTTTGCAATAAGGCAAAAATAAAGAAATACGTTCCATGAACTTAAAATTACAACAGTTGTTGTTTTGGCCTCCTCAACCAAACAAAACATAGAGAACAAGTCTTAAACACACCTCAATAATAATTGTAAATTACAATTGCTCGTATGTTTTGTTTTCAGTGGTCCCGGAAACTGAACTATTGGTTGGTCCAGGGAAATCCACTGATGGACCAGGATAATATTTCCTTGCCAGAAAAGGCGGAACATGACTGGGTGTAGGCTGCCTAAGTTGGTGAGTGGTTGGGGGGCCAAGGGTAGAGGTAGTGGGGTCAGGAATTGGATGCAACATGCGTGGCCTTGAGGGATTCAGTATATTACCATACTGGTCACAGTATGGACGGTTTATTGGTGGAGCATACTGTGTACTTGGAAAGTGAGTGTATTGTTGATAAGGGGGATATTGGGGAAGGGGGGGTTGCATATATGCTGAGGATGTTGTTGGCCCCTCACCCACAAATGATTGAGCAGTTGACATTAAAGCCATCCTGAGTGCATATTTTTTCTCAGGGGGTACCTGTTTACATATGCCTAAAATTACAGTGAGAAATGCTGTGTCTTCACACTGGTTTTCAGCCATTTTAGTGGACATCTGATTGACTACCTCTAAAATTTTATCCATGGGTTTACCAGGCCGGGCACTGACCCTTGAAGACCTTCGCAAAGGCCTAGAGACATTGCTAGGTCCTGGTTCTGCATCCTCCTCATTCATTGAGTTTGATGTTGACCTTGCTTCATCTACGAACAGTTCCTTGTCAACATTGTCTTGGAATTGTTCTTGCTCCTCCTCCTCCGCAGCTTCCTCTGCCTCATCTTCTGCTGCCAAACCCTGTGTGCTGTCTTCCCAGCTTGCTTGGGTTCTGAAATACAAATCACATATTTTTAAAGTAAGCATTACTATTTGATATGTAGAATTCGTAACATATGCCTGCTGATAACTTACTCTCGCATTTCCAACACTGGTTTCAAAAATTCAAGATCCCCGGCATGGGCATATGGGGCTAATCTTTTAGAGCCGGAACCACTCCTTCCTTCTTTTAATTTGCGTAAGTACCGGTTGTAGCAGTCTTTGAGACTTCTCCATCGAGTTTGTAACGAGTGCACTACAAAATATAAAGCAAAGTATACATTTTTTAAAACAAATTTAGTCACTGCCTATAGGTCATTCATTTGCTAGGCTGCATAATTGATATGGATGGTGTTAAAACAACCGCTACATATATTACCCATGACACCTACATAATTTGACATGTGCTGGAGGATGTTGACAGGGCCATCTTTAATATTATTTAATATTATTAGGACCGTGGACAAAAATTATTTGCTGGCCCACACACACAGATTTACTTTCCTGCAGCCACAGGTTACAGGAAAGTAACTATATAAATGACACCATCAACACAGATAGTGTTGACATGGGATTACCTCCTGCCAAACCATTGTGATCTCCTGCCAGGAGAAGCGGTCCCCACCAAGAAAAAACAGTGCACACAACCATTGGTTACAGAAAGTGTTAAGCAGCATATATCAACCACTTACTTTTTGTAGAACGTTCTGTGGCTGAGAAAGAGTCCCATGTCTCATAATATATGCGAGCCACCTCCAACCATGCTCTCTCCTTCTTTGCATGATCTTTGTAACCTGGATCTCTGAGGTCATATATTGCCGGACGTTGTCTGACAAGCCTAATAATTTCCTCATTGTCATGCACTTGTCGCTTATTTTTTTTTGCCCTAGGCATGCTTCCTGCTGTCTTCCACACTCACATACATCGATATAGGAAGTGATGTATTTGGGAGGAGCAGAGATCATGTGCTTCCGTAGACTTCCGTGGAAGTCGCAACAAAGTCGCGGTGTCAGACATGTACATACGACTTCATTGCAACTTAATACCTTTCTATGGAGAACAAGTCGCACCGAAGACGGAACAAAGTAGTGCAAGAACCTTTTTTCGAGTCGCTGCGACTTGAGTCGCACCAATGAGAACGGGGACCATTGAAATACATGGGTTTTGACTTGTCATGCGACTTGACATGTGTCAAGTCGCAAAATAAGTCGCACTAGTGGAAACAGAGCCTAAATCTAAGTACAAATCATAGATAATAAAGCATGCAAATCAAATAGAGCCTAAAGCTCTGATCACTTACTAAGATCACCTGCTGTGTGAATCCTATGACCAAACACACTAAAAAATAACTAGTGCAATAAAACACAAAGTGCAATGTGCATAGAAAAACGTAATAAGATAAATATACAATCCACAGTGATTAAAATATAATCATTCCTAATAAGGTGTATATGCTAAAAAATGTTACACATATGTAGATCCACTGTGATTAAAATGAAAAAGAAAAAAAATTAAATAAAACAATATATATATTCGTAAAACACAAACAGAGTAAATCAATCACATGCATGGGCGAATTGAAACTATAATCGCCCTAATAAAAGTGTTCAAATCACATCCGTGAAAGAATCTTCCAATCCAGTAACATAAAGTGACCAAGTTCAAATAAAAGTCAGTGTAATGGTGATGGTTCAAAGAAAAAGTTCCGGTTTTGAATCAAACGTGCCCAAAGAAAAACATGCTGTGAAGTGCCTTGGTGACCCCCAATGTGATTGCGCTCACCTTGGAGCGTGTGACACAGGTTTTAATTGTGTCAATACACGCTTTTGGAGCCACCCCTGGGCTCAGTATTAGGTACAGCTGATTCCCACACTAGATTCTTTATGGCTCCACTCACATCAGACCATATAAAAGAAAAAGGCTAATATAGTATAATACCGTAGGATACTTTTATTAAAATCACATCCAATCCCCACATAGGGTACTCACATTTATAGGGAGCTCATGTGCACCAAACATAACATAGGAAAAAACGGCTGTGCGGCGTGCTGCGGGGTGTGAGAGCTCCACAACCCAGCTCTGTGCTGATCGCTCCGTCCTGGCCCCTCCCCTACGCGTCTTCGACACAGCTAGGGCGATTATAGTTTCAATTCGCCCATGCATGTGATTGATTTACTCTGTTTGTGTTTTACGAATATATATATTGTTTTATTTAATTTTTTTTCTTTTTCATTTTAATCACAGTGGATCTACATATGTGTAACATTTTTTAGCATATACACCTTATTAGGAATGATTATATTTTAATCACTGTGGATTGTATATTTATCTTATTACGTTTTTCTATGCACATTGCACTTTGTGTTTTATTGCACTAGTTATTTTTTAGTGTGTTTGGTCATAGGATTCACACAGCAGGTGATCTTAGTAAGTGATCAGAGCTTTAGGACTCACACAGCAGGTGATCTTAGTAAGTGATCAGAGCTTTAGGCTCTATTTGATTTGCACGCTTTATTATCTATGATTTGTACTTAGATTTACAGTTATTCAGTTACACCCCTAGGCGCGGCGCATTTTTTTCATATATCATTTATCGCACGGTCATGAATACGTGATCTGCGCCTGCAGCCGGGTAGCTGTTTGGTTGAATTTCCATTAAGGCACTGGATAATTGTGGCTCGCAGGATTTTTTTCCATAATGGAGTAACAATGGCCAGTGGAGAGTAGATAGTGGCATCCATGCTCCGCCAAAAATGACATTATGCTTGTAGGTGGGGTGCAGCATGCTGCAGCAGCAATAACACACAGAGGGCACCAATGGCAGGAGAAGGGCTCTAGGACCCAGCATCTCTACCAACACTTCACATGTGCCTTTATGAGGAAGCCTGTCAGTGGCTGCAGTTGCAGGTTGACCATCAGCTCCTCTAGAGTGTTATCGCTGTGATATTCCTATTCCTGTGTATCCTGTTACTGACCCTGCTTGTCCTTGACCTACAGTATCTCCTGCTTGCTTCCTGTTTTCTACAGTACCTCAGCTATCCACCTGACTACGTCTACTCTGATACCCACCTGGCTCCTGACTTAGGCTTCCTTATGAACACGCTCCAGTCTCAGCATTATCTGAGTCTTGCAACACTTCACGGGCGCCACCTGTCTGCTGATTCTACGCCAGCACACCATCTGTACTCTGGAACTTCCTGCACACAGTCCAGCAGGCAACCCAAGCTACTTTGAGCCTGGCCTCTCCTGTTTCCACCCTCAGGGGGGTCTAGAACTTAGCCGCAAGGGAAGCCCTCTCACTCCTTTAGCCTCCAGCACCAGGTACATGATACAGGTGCAATGTCAGAAACTTGTATTGAAGTGAAAAGACAGTTTACAATAAACCCCAGGGGAAGACAGCCCAATCGGGAACACCCACAGATTCCAACAGCAAGTAGAGGGCAGGTTTCACCTGAACTGACAGCACCTGTTAGGAGGGGCAGAGTGTGGCCTGACCGTCTCGTGCTTAAGCCTGGAAGATAGTACTCGCTGTTCCTTCCGCTAGTACTGTCTCTGACAGATGGGGTACCTGTCCCTACGCTACCCACCCATGAAGACCCAAGCCTGGAAGCCAGGGCCTTAAATAGGATCCGCATGATCCTTGATGGCTGCTAGAGTCACATGAGGCGGCAGCATTCAGGAAACCATAAAGGAACCATGCTCCTCTTGACTTCCTCTCTAACTACAATGTTGCTGTGGATGAGCACCACCTACAATGGAGAAAATAGACTGCACCTGCCTACATGATTATACAACAGACTTAAAACTGCAGTATATTACATGGGGCCCATATATTATAAAGGCATACACCAGTGTCTCCAAACGGTGGCCCTGGGGCCAAATGCGGCCCTTTGCTTTCCTTTATCCAGCCATTGAGTGTCTCGCCTTGACCGGGAATCTATGGTGTTCTTGGGATGGTTCCCTACGGCCTGAGCTACTGGAAAACTTCTTTTGGAGTACAGCCCTTGTTACCCGATGCTGCTTGCTTATGGATGCTGGCTCCACCATGTGTCCAGCTGTAGGCAGTCACCTAATCTTGTGACCTAATAATAGTCACTTCCCTTTCCTGTCCTTGCCCTAGTATAGGTTCCATTTCCTGCTTGTTGGTGTTTGATACATTGTATTTTTGGTTGCTGACTTCTGCTTTTTCCTGACTTCGCTTCTTGGATTACTCCTTTGGATTATGCTGATCGTTGTTGCCGACCCTGCCTGTTCCCAACGCTGCCTTCTGGTTTACCCCTAAGGACTTCTGCCTTGGTTCGCTGACTTGGGTCATTTTGGATTGCCCTTTCTTCTACCCGGTTCCTGACTTCGGCCACTACTAACCGTCAGTTACTTGCTGGTTGTTCCTTGATATAGTCTGTGTGCACTTCCCATTGTGGTCCCTATTTCTGGCTGCAGAAACTCAACCGTCCCTCCACCTGATACTGGGATAAGAAGACTACCGGTCAGGAAATCGGAGTGACGGTTGGAATCTGCTGGGGGCACTACTGCTCCCACTGATACGACACACCGTTCTGCCATCTGACACCAACTTTTTGTTTTCCACTGACACCAATAATGGGGCACTGCTCCTCCCTATGATACCAATGATGGCGCAATATATCTTCCCCTAGTACCAAACGTGCCGATGTTTACTCCCACTGATACCAGGAAAATTTCTGCTTCAGCTGCCCACAGTCCGGCCCTCCTAAAGCCTGAAGGACAAGATACTGGCCCTTTGTTTAGAACGTTTGGAGACCCTTGGCATAAATTGAGCTAAACTTATATAATCAAAACAGTTCCCATTCACCTTTGTGCTAGGCATTGTGCTGCTTGACTAGAGTTCAGCTTTAACTTCATTGCTAGTCCCCTTACAATTAATATAAAGACAGAACCCTGCCTCTTTGCCCTGATCCTCCCTCCCCCAAGGAGCTTCTCACCCCCAGTCATTGCCTAGAATGGATTCATATGCAAAAAAAAAACAAACAATTGGTCACATTCTTATAAAGAGGACCTGTCACCCCTCTGAAGTTAAACACAAGTCATCAGGAAGACGTTCTAACATTCTCATGACTTTTCACTTTAAACATTAACGTATTCTTGCCAAAAAAAAAAAAGAAGAAATCCCTAATCCTGTTGCAAATGCAAATTAAATGTAAATTAATATTCCAGCCCATTCACCAGGTGAATAGTTTCTGCGCAAATAAAAGCACAGAAGCATATGTGTTATTTGTTTGTATGCACAGCAGAATACAGGAGATTTACCTAATGTGCATAAACGGTCTGTCGTCTATGCGGGGGATGGAAGTAAGAAGCATGAATAGCCACAATCAGCCAACAGATGTCTGAAGAGTTGTCTACAACCCAAGAATTTGGCAGAACCTTTACATTTGGGGCTATGGCTAATTGCAGATCAGTCAGACGAGCTCCTACATATCACAACTCTGCAAATAGAAGATGACTTGAGCACAAGATGAGCAAATACATTGAATTTGTAAAGACCAGAGGGATGTGTCTATGTTTTAAAGAAAGAAAAAAGAAAATACAGAGGGCTTGCTTTACTAAAACTGGAGAGTGCAAAATCTGGTGCGGCTGAGCATGGCGGCCAATCAGCTTCTAACGTCAGCTTGTTCAATGAGGCTTTGACAATTAAACCTGGAAGCTGATTGGTTTCTGTGCAGAGCTGAACCAGATTTTGCGCTTTCCGGTTTTAGTAAATTCAACCCCACGGTCTTATTCGAATAATGTTTATTCAGACCAACTAGGCCAACAAGTTTAAACCACATCCTTTAGTCCAGTTCTGCATTCTAGAACAAAATATTACAGCGCACACATGCAAAAAAGACATTTACCTCCTGCAAGGCTTATTTAAAACACCTAGACATTTTCAAAAAGCATTATCAAAAAATATGGGGATTTGGTCACACCATATTGCTATATGGTGCTTAAGCCCACTTAGTGCGACAAAGTACCCCATGATTAGTGGGTCCTACACTATCCATAGATTGAGAGATCCTGCTTCTCTGAACCATGAGAGCTACACTCTTCTATATGGCTGCACCATCTTTAATGCATCTATTAGGGTGTGCCCCCCCCCCAAATATCTTGTTTGTCTATTGTATGGATTCTGAACAAATCCTTTTGGGCGAGGAGCACCCCACTCCCTCACGAATGAATGAATGAATGAAAAATTTATAAAGCGCTGCAAATGGGAACTGAATCGCCTCAAGGCGCTAATGCGTTTGGTGTTGTCAGCTTCTAGAAGAGGAAGGTCTTGAGTTTTTTCCTGAAAGCCAGGTGGTTTTCTTCCATGCGGATGTGGGGCGGAAGTGCGTTCCATGGCCGAGGTCCTTGGACTGCGAATCTTCGTTCTCCCTTTGCTTTGTAGCGGTATTTGGGAATGAGAAGGAGGTTTTGGTTAGATGATCGAAGATTGCGATTGGGTGTGTAGTGTTTTATTTTCTCTCGAAGGTATTGAGGAGCACTTCCTTGTATGCATTTGTGGGTGAGGCAGAGGGCCTTGAATGTGATCCGATTCTTTACGGTTAGCCAATGTAGGCTCCTCAGGGATGGGGAGATGGACGCCCAGGGTTTTTTCCTGTTAAAAAAACAAACAAAAAGACAGACAGTTAAGAATCCGCATTGGTGAACATTTGCGAGAAATCAATGACAAAACAAAAATTCCAGAGAAACCCCTAGCAAAGCATTTTGTTAGATTTCATGGGGGTAGTTCTCGTGGCATGAGGGTAAAAGGTATTTATGCCCTAAATTTGCCCCCCAGACGTGGCGACTTTGATCGCATACTATTACAAAAAGAAAAGTGGTGGGTGTACCGCTTAAAGTCGCTAGTCCCCGTAGGGTTAAATACTGAATTAAACTTCCAGCTTTTTTACCCATTTAGATGATTATTTCAGTTTAAATTTTTTATTATTTTTCATTCCAATCATGCGGTGTATCGATACCATGTATGTATGCATACCGACATGATTGGCACTATTTTTCTGTATCCAGTGTGCTTATGTTCATGTTTATGTTGGTGTTCCACTTCTTTCCTCTTGTTTTCCTCCCTTATTATTCATTATACTAGGCGAGGTAACAGTATTTTTCCTTTGGAAATAAAGTAGCAATAATGGACAATTAGAATTAAAAAGATTCTACTGTAGCTCTTCTTTCATTGTATCCATTACCGTCTAATAATCCTTTAGAAATAGCGAATAGAAAGCTTTAGACAGAATTACAGGAACATGATTAGTCTATTTGAGACCCATACACAGCAAAACTTAAACATTTCAGGGCGGTGATTGATCGCAGCCGTCAAAGGCATAAAGGAGCGCCTTCACCAGCCCTGGTATCGTCCGAGATGAAGCTACGCTATGGGCAATAGCGAAACGCGTTGACGTCATCAACGCTGACACGTCACGGGCGCTATGCTCTGGGTGTGAGAGATGAGGAGGAGGCAGCTGCTGGCGTTTGATAAACTCAAGCCAACCCATTCCATCCATCCGACCCGGCATCCGTACAGGACTGATCGCCCTACCAATTGGCCATGGATCCAAGCTCTATAGGCGGAATATTTGAAGCCGGGAGACCTACGTTAGCGGGCGGCTTCCACAGCAATCGATCTGACAAGGAGGTCGAGTTCGCGGTGCACTATTTGCAAGTCCCGCCGTCCTTCCAGTCGTTGATATCGGATCCGGAGCAGCATCTACCACCACATCTCCTCCTCATGAAGAGGGTCGTTTGATGTATGATCAATCCAGATCAGAACCCAGAGGATAAATCGGTGCAACAAATGGTAAAGTTCCTCACTTTTACTCATTGAAGTATTCACCTCACATTTACCATTTTATTACCAGTGACTTTCACTTAAATCGTCTATGTGGACAATCATCTTCTAACTGCACCTGCTTATTAATATCCCCAATTTATCTGATACCACACTATGGGACAGGTCATCATCTCGTGGACTTCTACCGCTTTTATACCCTAAGCATAGCCTTGGAATTTGCAGCCCAGCACAGGGTACATAGCAATTAGCAGTAGTTAGTACCACCCAGCCCTCCCCCCATCATCCATCCCCATCCATCCCCTAAGGATCTTTCTTGCTGCTGACAGGTATTTTTTGGCTTGTATGGGACATTGATATCTCATTAACCTCTAAACATTAAAATCACCAATTATAAATATTAATACCTTATTACCAGCCAACAATTAGCAAGATCCCTAAGCGTCCGGACGTTGTTCTACGTTGTGTGTTTTTTGTTTTTGTTTAATGTATTGTTTTTGTTTGTTCTGTCTGGCCTATCACCAAACTATACAAGCAGTAATTGGGCCCTACTGGACCCAATTATATTCAATCTATTTTTATTCTAATATAAGTTTGTTGTCTAACATGCTCAATGTATTTTAACCATTTAATAAAGTGATTTATTCAATTTTTTGGCAATACAGCTAGTAATTTCTGACCAAAAATATTTAACAATTGTTGCTAGAGTAACCCCTTACCCGGACACTAGTACTGGGTGTTTTCTTTCTTTTTTTCCTGTTAACAGTCTTGCCGCCGCATTTTGGATGAGTTGTAGGCGCGCAAGCTGATATTGGGGTAATCCTATGTAGAGGGAGTTTGCGTAATCGAGTCGGGAATTGATGATTGTTCCAACTACTGCTGCTTTGTCCTCTTCTGGGATGAAGGGGATAAGTCTACGTAACAGGCGGAGGAGATGGTGGGATCCGCTAACTACGGATCTTATTTCTGCATCCATTGTCATTTCTCAGTCAAAGATAACTCCGAGACTCTTGACTTTGGTGCTCGGGGAGACGGTCTGTCCTAAGATGGTGGGTCCTCATCAGTGCCTCTCATTAGTGTCCACCTGTGTCATGGGTGGAGACCTCTAGTTCTTCCATATAGAGGAGTGTATGTCTCCCATGGTTCAGAGAAGTAGGATCTCCCAATCTATGGATAGTGTAGGACCCACTAATCATGGGGTACTTTGTCGCAGTAAGTGGGCTTAGCACCATATAGCAATATGGTGTGACCAAATCCCCATATTGTTGGATAATGTTTTTTGAAAATGTCTAGGTGTTTTAAATAAACCTTGCAGGAGGTAAATGTCTTTTTTGCATGTGTGCGCTGTAATATTTTGGTATGTTGTACGGTCTTATGGCTGCACCATCTTTAACCACTTCCCGCCCGCCCTATAGCGGATTGACGTCCGGGAAGTGGTTCTGTTATCCTGACTGGACGTCATATGATGTCCAGCAGGATAACATGCCGCAGCGCGCCCCCCGGGGGCGCGCATCGCGGCGATCGGTGGAGCGGTGTGTCAGTCTGACACACTGCTACACTGATCTTGGTAAAAAGCCTCCGGCGGAGGCTCTTTGCCACGTGATCAGCCGTGTCCAATCACGGCTGATCGCGCTGTCAATAGGAAGAGCCGTTGATCGGCTCTTCCTCACTCGCGTCTGACAGACGCAAGTAGAGGAGAGCCGATCGGCGGCTCTCCTGGCAGGGGGGGTCTGCGCTGATTGTTTATCAGCGCAGCCCCCCCTCAGATCACCACACTGGACTACCAGGGATGCCACTAGGACCACCAGGGAAGGGGCAACGTGGATGGCCAGGTATGTACCCCATGGCCATCCACATGTGCCCAATCTGTGCCAATCAGTGCCCACAAATGGGCACTGATTGGCACTATTATGTCCATGATCTGCCCAGCAATGCCCAGATCTGCCCAGCAATGCTTTTTTCAGTGCCACCTGTCATTGCCCATCTGTGCCAACTGTCATTGCCCATCGGTGCCACCTATCAGTGCCCATATGTGCCCATCTGTGCCCATCAGTGCCCACCTATCAGTGCCCATCAGTGCCACACATCAGTGCCACACATAAGTACCCATCAGTGCCACCCATATATACCAATCAATGCCACCTACGAGTGCCCATCAGTGCCGCCTATGTGTGCCCATCGGTGCCACCTATGAGTGCCCATCAGTGCCGCATACCAGTGCCACCTATCAGTGCCCATCAGTGCCACCTATCAGTGCCCATCAGTGCCGCCTATCAGTGCCCATCATCAGTGCCCGTTAGTGCCACCTCATCAGTGCCACCTCATTGGTGCCACCTCATCGGTGCCCATCAGTGCCGCCGTATCAGTGCCCATCAGTGCAGCCGTATCAGTGCCCATTATTGAAGGAGAAAGCGTACTTATTTACAAAAAAATTTAACAGAAACAAAGAAAAACTTGTTTTTTTTCGAAATTTTTGTTGCGCAAAAAATAAAAACCGCAGAGGTAATCAAATACCACCAAAAGAAAGCTCCATTTGTGGGAACAAAATGATAAAAAATTTGTTTGGGTACAGTGTAGCACGACCGCGCAATTGTCATTCAAATTGCAACAGCGCTGAAAGGTGAAAATTGGGCTGGGCGGGAAGGTGTCTAAGTGGCTGGTATTGAAGTGGTTAATGCATCTCTTAGGGTGTGCCCCCCAAATATCTTGTTTGTCAGTTCTGCATTCTGACACTGATAGTCTAACAAACCTGAAATGTATTTTTATAAGTTCCCATAATCCTCTGCACACCAGAAATCAGGCTGAGAGTCAACAACTGTGAGCAGTAAAAGTAATTCATCGGTTCCTCCACCATTGTTCTCACATGTTCCATGTACTGCATCACCACTCTTTCAACATGTACAGCCATGGCCAAAAGTGTTGAGAATGACACAAGTATTCATTTTCACAAAGTCCGCTGCCTCAGTTTTTATGATGGCGATTTGCATACAGGGGGTCCCCGAGTTACGAACCCCCGACTTACGAACGACTCCTACTTACGAACAGGAGGCCGCGTTGGCGGGTACATCGGAAAACAGCGGAAAACATTGGAAAACGACGTAGGAAACAGCGGAAAACATCGCAAAACTTCGGACAACAACGTCGGAGAACATCAGAAAACTACGTCTCTGCCGTTCTGCGCATGCGCTTCTGACTTACGAGCAAATTCGACTTCAGAACAAACAGGCAGTCCCTAACCAGTTCGTAACTCGGGAACTGCCTGTATACTCCATTAATGTTATGAAGCGCGATCAGATGAATTTGCAATTAATTGCAAAGTCCCTCTTTGTCGTGAAAATTAATTTAATCTCATAAAAAAACATTTCCACTGCATTTGTGAAGAAGGCTTCAGAGCGCCCAAAAAAGTCCAGCAACTGCCAGGACCGTCTCCTACAGGTGATTCGGCTGCGGGATCGGGGGCACCACCAGTGCAGAGCTTCCTCAGGAATGGCAGCAGGCAGGTGTGAGGACATTGGCACACACAGCGAGGAGAAGACTTTTGAAGGATGGCCTGGTGTCAAGAAGGGCAGCATAGAGGCCACTTCTCTCCAGGAAAAACATCAGGGACAGACTGATATTCTGCAGAAGGTACAGGGATTGGACTGCTAAGGACTGGGAGAAAGTCATTTTCTCTGATGAATCCCCTTTCTGATTGTTTGGGGCATCCTGAAAAAAACCTTGTCCGGAGAAGAAAAGGTGAACACTACCATCAGTCCTGTGTCATGTATCCCGAGACCATTCATGTGTGGGGTTGGTTCTCAGCCAAGGCAGTGGGCTCACTCACAATTTTGCCTAAGAACACCACCATGCATAAAGAATGGTACAAGAACATCCTCCGAGAGCAACTTCTCCCAACCGTCCAAGAACAGTTTGGCGAGGAACAATGCCTTTTCCAGCATGATGGAGCACCTTGCCATAAAGCAAAAGTAATAACTACAGTAAGTGGCTTGGGGAACAAAACATCAAACTTGTGGGTCCATGGCCAGGAAACTCCCCAGACCTTAATTCCATTGAGAACTTGTGGTCAATCCTCAAGAGGCGGGGGGGGGTGACAAAAAAAACCAGGATGTAGCCCAGAAGTTGATGACCAAAGGAGGCCATGCCAGGGAGAATTGCAGAGATCTTGAAAAAGAAGGGTCAAAACTAGGGTTGTCCCGATACCACTTTTTTAAGACCGAGTACAAGTACCAATACTTTTTTTCAAATACTGGCCGATACCGGTACTTTTTTTTAATGTCACGTGACAGTTTGACTGATGAGCACTGATAGGTGGCACTGACTGATGGGCACTGATAGATGGCACTGACTGATGGGGAATGACAGATGGCACTGATAGCACTGATAGGCGGCACTTATGGGCACTGTTAGGTGGCACTGACAGGTGGCTGGTACTGATAGGCGGCACTTATGGGCACTGATGGCTGGCACTGATAGCTGGCACTGATGGCTGCCACTGATAGGCAGCACTTTTGTGCACTGACAGGTGGCTGGCACTGATAGGCAGCACTTATGGGCACTGATGGCTGGCACTGATAGATGGCACTGATAGGCTTGCACTGATAAATGGGCACTTAAAGGTGGCTGGCACTGATAGGCGGCATTTATGGGCACTGATAGATGGCATTGATAGGTGGCACTGACAGGTGGCTGGCACTGATAGGCAGCACTTATGGGCACTGACAGGTGGCTCGCACTGATGGCTGGCACTGAAATACAGCAATAAATGACACAAGGAAAGAATTTATTTTTAAATGCTATGCTGCAACGCCCATCTTGGTACACCCTGCACTAGGCCGCAGTAAGCAGCAGCAGACATCTTATTACACCCAGCCTGAACTCTATGGGCTGGGTGTAACAAGATGTCCACTGCAGGCTTACCACAGCCGAGTGCAGGGTGTACCAAGATGGACGTCGGGATGTTCAGCCGCTGACGGCGACCCAATGTGACGGCCCCGGTCACCAATCCTGATATGGCTGCGCCCTGCACCCCTGACAGCTTACCTAGCTAGTTCACTCCATTCCGCTGACTCTGCCCGCCCTCTCCGTCCACCGACTCCACCCACTGACCCTGTCTGCCCTCTTCTCCTGCTGACTCCGCCCACCCTCTCCGCCCGCTGACTCTGCCCACCCTCTCCATCCACCGACTCTGCCCACTGACTCCGCAGCCCTCTTCGCCCCCGCCGACCAGGCATCGGGAGTATTTGTGCGAGTACAAGTACTCGCGCAAATGCTCGGTATTGGTCCCGAAACCGATAATAGTATCGGGACATTCCTAGTCAAAACTGCAAATATTGACTCTTTGCATAAACTTCATGTAATTGTCAATAAAGGCCTTTGACACTTATGAAATGCTTGTAATTATACTTCAGTATCCCATAGTAACATCTGACAAAAAGATCTAACAACACTGAAGCAGCAGACTTTGTCAAAATTATTATTTGTGTCATTCTCAAAACTTTTGGCCACGGCTATAAGAGAGCCATGACAGGTGACCAGGGATTACTCAAGGTGCAGAGTCTAATGCCGCGTACACACGGTCGGACTTTTCGTCTACAAAAGTCCGACAGCCTGTCCGACAGACTTCCGACGTACCTTCGGCGGACTTGCGGCAGACTTTCTTACGAACGGACTTGCCTACACACGACCACACAAAAGTCCGACGGATTCGTACGTGATGACGTACACCGGACTAAAATAAGGAAGTTCATAGCCAGTAGCCAATAGCTGCCCTAGCATGGGTTTTTGTCCGTCGGACTAGCACACAGACGAGCGGATTTCGGGGTCCGTCGTACTTACGACGTAAAGATTTGAAGCATGTTTCAAATCTAAAGTCCGTCGGATTTGAGGCTAAAAAAGTCCGTTGAAAGTCCGGAGAAGCCCACACACGATCGGATTACCAGCCAGCTTTAGTCCGTCAGCGTCCGTTGGACTTTTGTAGACGAAAAGTCCGACCGTGTGTACGCGGCATAAGTTGTTGGTGATGTGATAGGATGAGGCACTAAGATCCTGAGAACAGTATTACAGGAGAGAGCAGGGAAGAAAAGAAAAAAAAAGTCCTTCCTGTGCAGAATATATAAGCATGTATAAACACACAGATGCTATTAAATCACTACAGCGCCATCTAAAGTTTGGAGTGCATAGTACATGTTGTTGCACTTCCAACATAAGTACCAGTTGGTCTTCACCAGAGCTCCTGATGGTGGAGATAGGCTGGAAACCCTAGTGGACCCCAGTGTTCTTTGTTGCAATCTGGTATCAGGTCATGGCCATCAGGATTGTCCCACCAAGGGATTGCTGGGACAGAAGGGCTACGGTATGGAAACTGTTTATTTGTGGTGAAAAAGAGGGTAATTGGGTCCAGGCAGAGGTTGTGGCAGATGGAAAACAAGAGAGAAGTCAAGAGCAGACAGAGGTCATGGCAGATATCAGGCAATAAAATAATCAAGTCAATTGGGGTCGGCAAAAACAGGCAAGTATTTAGGCTTGTAGCTGAGTAGCTGATGATAAGACACAGCACTGGCCACTTCAAAGGCTGGAGCTTAACCACTTCAGCCCCAGAAGATTTGGCTGCTCAATGACCAGGCTATTTTTTGCGATACGGCACTGCGTCGCTTTAACTGACAATTGCGCGGTCGTGCGACGTTGTACCCAAACAAAATTGACGTCCTTTTTTTCCCCACAAATAGAGCTTTCTTCTGGTGGTATTTTATCATCTCTGCAGTTTTTATTTTTTGCGCTATAAATAAAAAAAGAGTGACAATTTTGAAAAAAAACATTATTTTGTACTTTTTGCTATAATAAATATCCCCATTTTTTTTTTTTAAAAAAGCACATTTTTTTCTCAGTTTAGGCGGATATGTATTCTTCTACATATTTTTGGTAATAAAAATCGCAATAAGCGTATATTGATTGGTTTGTGCAAAAGTTATAGCATCTACAAAATAGGGGATAGTTTTATGACATTTTTATTATTATTATTATTTTACAAGTAATGGCGGCGATCTGCGATTTTTATCATGACTGCGACATGATGGCGGACAGATCAGACACTTTTGAAACATTTTTGGGACGATTGATAATTATACAGCGATCAGTGCTATAAAAATGCACTGATTGCTGTATAAATGTCACTGTCAGGGAAGGAGTTAACACTAGGGGACGATCAAGGGGTTAACTGTGTTCCCTGACTGTGTGTTCTAACTGTAGGGGGAGGGGACTGACTATAGGAGATGACAGATCACTGTTCCTAGCTATTAGGAACTGACAATCTGCATCTCCTCTCAGAACAGAACAGCGATTTGTGTGTTTACACACACACACGTCCCTGTTTTGCCTCTCGTGCCCGCAATCGCTCGTAGCCGGCGGTCATCGCGACCGTCGGCCATAAGCATGGGCACCCCCGCAGTGCAGCAGGCGCGTGCGTGCGCCTGCTATCCCGCTTGAAGGAGCCGACGAACAGCTATGGCAGCTTGCGGGATCGTGCTGACCTACCGCAGTATAATGGCGGCGGCTGGTCGGCAAGTGGTTAAATACCCTTTTAGTTAGAGCACACACCCATCATCATTACCGGGAACTCTGAAAGTCCTGGCATGATATCTGTGAGTACCATTGGAGGTCCTGGCAGAGATTCTTGAAGTCTTGGCAGGGATTCTGAGAGTGCCGTAAAAGCAAGCCAACTCGAGTAAAATATGTTTTATTCCAATTTGAATAGAGCATGGAAGGGAAACTGGCAACAGGGACGTCTTTTCGCATGGGCACGCTGGGCAGTTGCCCAGAGGCCCCACTTGCCTGGGGGGGGCCCACCTGCCCAGCGACCCCAGCCAGGGCCGAACTGGCCTACCGGGATACCGGGAAATTTCCCAGTAGGCTGCCTGCCCTGGGGCTGCTTTGAGTTGCGGCTGCAGCGCTCCGCTCTTTCCCTCTCTCCTCCTCCTCCTGTGTATCACGGAGCTGGCTGGGTCTGTGTTCGGCGGCCGTGCTGTAACAAGGTCCCGCCCCCCTAGACCGGCTCGTGTAATAGTAGATTGAATCAGTGTTCCGCCTATCACATGAGCCGGTCTAGGGGGGCGGAATCTTGTTACAGCGCAGCCGCCAAACACAGACCCAGCCAGCTCTGTGATACACAGGAGGAGATGCCCGCTGTGTGTGTGTGGTTTACCAGGCGATGGTGAGTCTGTATTAATTGGCACAGTGATGCTGCATTCATGGGCACAGTGGGGGTGCAATTGTGGGCACAGTGAGATTGCATTCATGGGCACAGTGAGGCTGTAATGGTGGGCACAGTGAGGGTGCATTCATGGGCACAGTGAGGCTGCAATGGTGGGCACAGTGAAGATGAAATGGTGGGCACAGTGAGGCTGCATTCATGGACACAGTGAGGCTGCAATGATGGGCACAGTGAGGCTGCATTCACGGGCAATTATGCGTGTTTGTGTAGACAGGGCCCCAGTGCGCTGTGTTGCCCGGGGGGCCTATAATGCTCTTAAGGTGGCACTGACTGGCATGGGAGAATCTTGGAAGCTGCCATTGTTGCCAGTGTGAGAGCTACTTGCTGTGCATCAGAAACTCTGTTTTCATGACAAAAATAGTACAGTACCCCGATGTCACAGAGCTCCAATGATTACACAGGGTGTTCTCGGGAATCAGCAGCAGAGATAGCCAGATCTGTATGGCTACACTCAGGGAACTGAGACCAGACTTGTATATGCCTTAAAGTGATATTAAAGACAAGGCTTTAAAAAAAAAAAAAAGTTATACTTACGTGCTCTGTGTAATGGTTTTGCACAGAGCAGCCCCAATTGTTCTGTCCTCAGGTCCCCCCCACCCCCCCCCCACCCCCACCCCCAGGCGCTTCTGGCCCTTCCCTGCTGCCAAATGCACCCCAGAGCAATCAGCTCTGGAGCCAATGTTCTGTGTGTCCATTCAGACACAGAGCCGTGGCTCAGCCTCGCATCCTCTCTCTTCTCATTGGAAATTCTAACTGCATACAAAATATACAAAATGGGGAATACTGAAAAGCAGGGGAAAACTGGAGGTGCAGGGAGCAGATGGGAAAGGGGAACACAAAACTTGGATCAGGAACAAGGGAGAGCAGGTACAGGCAGCAGGGTACAGGGTACAGCGTACAGGGCAGGAGCAGGATAACAGCTAGCAGTATCTGGCAGCAGGAGAAAATGGTAGGAGAGGACCTAAATACCCTCCCAGCAGCCAACATCAGGTGGAAACTGATTACTGGGTACTGCTGGCTGCTAAGAGACACCCGCTGGAGGACACTGGAATTACAACCCAGGAAGCCACAGTGCCGCCAGCAGGTGACCCAGGTCATTACACAGGGAGAGCCGCATTCTTCTGATAAACAGAGCGCTTTCTGCTATAAAAATATAAAAAACAAATGTACTCATCAGTTTAGGCTAATATGTATTCTGCTACATATTTTTGGTAAAAAAACAAAAACGCAATAAGCGTATATTGATTGGTTTGCGCAAAAGTTCTAGTGTCTACAAAATAGGGGATAGATTTAGGGACTTTTGGGGGGCGGAGCCGGCGCGCAGCATGTGAGGACGTCTTGAGAGGAGCTCTCCCTGCAGATTCCACATCCTGACCTAATCCTGTGAGCTAAAGCCGGCGTTTTGCCCTGGACTGCTGGGGTATGAGTAGCGGACCCTCCGGAGAGCCTCAGGGGATGGTGAAATACGGGCCTCCGTGGCCAAAAACACCGGGGGAGAGACTGGCCCGTTATGCCTGGGGCTCTCAAGATGGCGCCGCGGCGCCGGGCAGAGAGGAGGATGAGGAATGGCCGCCGCTCCAGCAGCAGCATGAGGACGCAGAAAGACCACAGCCTGCTTCCTCTGGTCGGGTGAGTCCCAGAATACAGAGGGACCATACTATGCGCAGGGGGAGATCACTGGACAGGGACGAGGGGCCCATACATGATACAGACAGAGCCCTGGAGGAGGAGGGAGAACCGTCCCTTAAGCAAATAATGGCTGCCATACAGGGGTGTCAGGCTAAGCTGCTAGACCACTTTGGGGAACTACAAATGGAATTCTCCTTTATGAAACATGATATGCAGAAGCTTAGAGAAAAAGCCCAGGCTACTGATCATCGCATTGCTGCTCTGGAGGACACTGTTAGACCTATGACCACTGATAACCAAGTCATTAAAAAGACCCTCTCTGAGCACACTCTTAAAATGGCCGACATGGAGGATCGCATGAGAAGGAATAACATAAGGCTGGTGGGGTTCCCTGAAGGAGTGGAAGGTAGTCATCCTGAGGAATTCTTGGAGGACTGGCTGAAGGAGAATATGACCCCTGGAACTTTCACTGCTATGTTTGCCATAGAGAGGGCGCATCGTGTACCAGGTAAACCCCCACCAAAGGGAGCAATCCCCAGACCCATGATAGCAAAGATTCTGCACTTCAGGGACAGAGAAAATATCCTAAAAGGAGCCAGGACAGGCCCTGAGCTGAAGTGTCATAATTATCGGATATCTATCTATCCTGATTTCTCTGCCACCACGCAAAAACAGAGGGCTTCTTTCTATCCGATAAAGAAACGGCTTAGAGAACTGAACCTGATGTACAGTATGCTATATCCAGCAAAACTACGCATTGTGGATAATGGCAAAACACATTTTTTTACCACCCCCACGGAGGCTGCTGATTGGCTGGATGCGAGGGGACGATCGAGAAGAGGGGGCTCTCCAAGATCACCTTAAACTACTACAAACAGATGAAGATGTTGGGGGATAAGGGATGTCAGGAGAAGGAAATATGGCGGACGCTGAGCTGCTCTTTTACCGCCCCCCCCCCCTTTTTTTTTTTTTTCTTTTTTTCTCCCCACAACCCGCTTTATAAGGTGTAGGGAGGCACTGAATGGAGCCCTCAAATTTGGCCTTATGCACCCGGCAGTTCGGAGGTCTACAGAAGATATATGTTTGCTGCTTTCAAATGCTCAAGAATACTTTTAACGCCGAAGGAATCTGTAGGTTTCTTTCTCCTTTCGGAAACAGAGGTTTTTTGTTGCTTACCTATTTTCACTTGAGACCTGAGGAGTGGAACAAGAAGTCTTCCTCTTCTCCTTAAACACTTATATATTTTTTTATTTCTGTGTTGCAGGTTTTTTATTTTCTGTGGGGGTTTTTTTCCTCTCACAATTGAACTCACTCCTCACAGTGCTGGAGCCTGTGTGTTTCTTTTGAAAACACACATCCGTTATAACCTCTTTTAGGTTAAAGGTTTTGGGAATGAAGTGCCTTGCAAGTTGGGGGCGGGTACAGGGTGGGGGGAGGGGGACAAGGGAGGGGGAAGGGGGAAGTATCAGAGAAAACTATCATTATGCTTTGTGTATGCTCATGATTTCAAGCTCTTTTTTGATATCTGCTGTCTGCCTTATATGTTGCTGCTCACCAGGATGGGGAGGGGAGGTGCTGGAGCCCTGGAGGATGCCCTACCTGAACGCTGGGAGTGAGGGGGAGGGGGGGAGATTCTTGTTATACCCACTATGGCTGTGAACCTTAGAGTGATCTCCTGGAACGTTAGAGGCCTTAACTCCAAATTTAAAAGATCGTTGGTCTTTGATTATCTAAAAAAATATAAACCGCACTTAATAATGTTGCAGGAGACACATCTGCAGGGCTCCAGGACTCTCTCTTTAAAAAGGGCGCATATTGCTGGGGCTTACCATGCAAGTTACTCTTCATTTGCTAGGGGAGTGTCCACACTAGTGGCTAAATCCCTACCCATATGTATTCATGCAATAAAAACGGATATAAAGGGTAGATATGTTATTACAGTGATAAAGGTGCATAACAGGTTCATGACCTTTGTGAACTTGTATGTCCCGCCTCCCTTCTCCTTGTCTCATCTGGATGATATGCTTCAAGCGACTTTTGAGATAGCGGAAGGGAGGATTTTCATTTTGGGGGACTTGAATGCGGTGGTGGATCCGACAATGGACAAGTTGGATGCACCGCCGAGAACGCCAACACCGCTTGCGAAGTGGATGTCAGCCCACGGCTTCTGTGATGCATGGCGGGTGAGACACCCAGAGATCAGGGAATATTCTTGCTACTCTGAGACACATAAAACACTGTCTAGGATAGACACGGTATTGGTTGAACCTGAGGGACTGCAACTGGTGGCTGGGGCGAGGTACTTACCTAGAGTGCACTCGGACCATTCACCCATACTGGTGGATATTGTAGTGGGACAGAGACAGGGTATCAGACACTGGAGGATGGAGGCTAGTTGGTTGCAGGAGGAATATGTTAAAATTAAATGTAATGAAACTATTCAGCGGTTCTGGAAGGAAAATAAGGAAGTTGGCTCAGATCTAATAAAGTGGGAGGCATTCAAAGCTACTCTACGAGGGGTGTTCATGGCGGAGGTGGGTGGCTTCAAGAAGCAACTAGCCTCCTCAATAATGGATAGGGAACGTGAGGTATCCCTAGCTGAGGCAGAATACGTTAGGCGACCAACTAGAGAGGGTTTGTATACTCTCCAGGATAAGACACGGGCATACAAGGAAATACTGACTGACCAGACTACCAAACTCGGACTTGCGCAAAGTAGACGTATCTTTGAATTTGGGGACAAGAATAGTAGACTGTTGGCATATTTGGCACGACCAGAATACACACCCATCTGTATAACGAGTATTTATGGTCGGGGTGGAGTAGAGGTGAGTGATTCCGAGGGTATACTGCAGGTCTTTGTTCAATTCTACAAAGAACTTTACAAGTCATGCATCCCACCAGGAGGTAACACTCTAGAAAATTATCTGAATGATATTGATCTTCCTAAGTTAACAAATCTAGACCGTGCAGAGCTGGAGGCTGACATATCTGTGGAGGAGGTTGCGGGGGCGATAGCTTCTTTTGCCCCTAGGAAATCTCCGGGCCTAGACGGTATACCCTCGGAATGCTATACTACCTTTAGGGGTGGATTGGCGCCCCGACTATTGCAAGTGTTCCTGACTGCGCGGCGGGAAGGGAAACTCCCCCCCTCTATGAGGGAGGCCCTGGTGGTCCTGATACATAAAGGGGGAAAAGATCCTAAAGAATGTGAATCCTATAGACCCATCTCATTGATGAATGTTGACACCAAGATACTAGCGAAAGTATTGGCGGGGAGACTGCAGTCGGTAATCTTAAAACTAGTTAACCCAGATCAGACAGGCTTTATACAAGGGCGCTGTGCACAAATGAACGTTAGAAGGTTATTTATTAACCTACAGACAGACCATGACAATTCCGGGGAGAGAGTGGTGGCCTCTTTGGACACCAAGAAGGCCTTTGATTCGGTCGAGTGGGCCTATCTGTTTGGTCTCCTGGAGATATTGGGATTCGGGCCTATATTTATATCCTGGGTGAAGCTGTTATACACTGACCCATTGATCAGGGTGAGGGTAAATGGCATTATATCTGAGCCCTTCTCTGTCTTCCGGGGGACCAGGCAGGGATGCCCGTTATCCCCCCTTCTTTTTGCTTTGGCCATAGAGCCACTTGCGGCAAAGATAAGGGATACTCCCCATCTGAATGGACTTCGGGTGGGGGGGATTGAGGAGCGAGTCTCCCTTTATGCGGACGACATGCTTTTGTATCTCCAAGATCCGGGTGCTTCGTTATCTACGGCCTTCCGGTTGATACAGGAGTTCGGAGACTACTCTGGGTTCCGTATCAATTGGAGCAAATCATCCCTGTTTGCTATAGATGACACAGTGACGGTCCCGGCGGAATCCCCCATTCAACTGTCCCAATCCTTTAAGTATCTGGGAGTTGTGATTCAACTTCCCATTTCGGGGTATATAGACCTTAATTTGAGACCGGTAGTGGAGGCTCTTCGTGAGAAGGTGCAGCGGTGGAGGAATATGCCATTGACAGTGATGGGTCGTATAAACCTATTTAAAATGATTATCCTGCCAAAGCTGTTGTACGTTCTGTCGAACTCGCCTGTATATGTCTCGGTGAAAACGTTTAAACGCATAGACTCCATTGTGGTGGATTTCTTGTGGGGAACCAAGGCTCCCAGGTTATCCCTAGCAATCCTGAAACTACCAATAACTCGGGGGGGGGTTGGCTATGCCGGACATGAGATCCTATTTCTTTGCATCCCAAATGACATTCTTGCATTGGCGATGTTTCCCCCAGATACCTAATGCCACTACTCTACTGGAGGCGGCTGTTGCCACATCACAGGAAACATTACTGAACATTCTGTTTAGAAAAGAGATACCAGGGAGAGGGATGGGATCTGTTATGGCACTACCAGGTAGGGTATTCCATCTTTGTGCGCAGAAAATAATGGATGACCCGCTATGGTTGTCACCTAATTGTCCCCTCTGGTATAATAAATCTCTAAAAGAGTTCTGCAAAATAGAAGATGGGCATGGATGGGCCAAATTTGGGATAAAATATCTACATCACATATACCAGGATGGCAGTCTAACATCCTTCGCACAACTGAGGGAGCAGTTTGGTGTACCTAGGACGTGGCAGTTCAGATATACCCAACTGCAGCACGCAGCGACAGCCCAGTTCGGGAGGGGGGAGGTGAAGGTACAAAACACAGTCTTGGAAAAGGTCCTGATTGACCCGGAACCGACTAAGCGTATATCCAGATACTACAAGGAGATTAGATTGGGAGGACCTGACCTGACTGCTAGGACCAGAAGTAGGTGGACGACTTTCATTCCGGAACTGACTGAGGAATTGTGGCAGGAGGTACTTGATACATATTTCGTATCGGTGATTTCCTCCACGGATAGAATGATACAGCTTCGATATTTACACCAGATGTACTACACTCCAACTAGACTATTTAAAATGCACAGAAGGGACAACCCAGAATGCCATAAATGTAGGGGAGATGAGGGAACTTTCCTTCATATGGTGTGGGATTGCCCTAAGGTAAGACCTCTATGGTCTCAGGTGACTGAGTTCATATCTGACCACTTTGGTCTTCCAAACATATGCTCTCCTATGAGGTGCCTGCTGGGGATCTTTGATCAGGAAGAGATGAATATAAATACTAAACTGTTCCTTAGACTTCTCTATTTTGGGGTGAGAAAACTGATCGCTCGACGATGGATACATGGTGAACAACTCACCCTGGGAATGTGGATAAAAATAATAAATGATGATGTACTTATGTATAGAATGACATACGAGGCGAGAGGAGCCCCCAAAAAATTTAGGAAAGTGTGGTGTAGGTGGACTGAGTCCAAAAATACCTTATCGGTAGAAGAGGAGGAGAGCAATAGAGAAGAAAGAATCTAGGCAATGATGAGGGTGGACAGTAGAGTGTTGAAAGAATGGATGCATACAATATTAGGGGCAGATAAATAATGAGGGGGGGTGGGAAGGGAGGGGAGGGAGTCCATACAGGGAGGGGGTCTTGTGGGAGTTTGTTTTTTCTCTGTCTGAAACTAAAGTTCCAATGTTTATGTTGACTGTCCAGGCGCTCTTCTTTCTGAGCGGTTTTCTAGTAAAATATGATATACATATAAATAAAGACTTACTTAAAAAAAAAAAAAAAAAGAGCAAAACAATCAGGTTGAATGAGGTAGAAGGTTGTTTTAATATTGAAAGAGATAACTGCAGAACATGTGAAACTGGATGTGTTATATGTGTAGAGGTAACATGTTATCTTCAATGAGATGTAAAGCAACCTACTGTTTACAGAATGTGATGTAACATGTCAATATGCTCAATAAAAAATCTTGTTTAAAAAAAAAAAAAAAAAAGATTTAGGGACTTTTTAAAAAAAAAATGTTATTGTTTTTACTGGTAATGGTGGTGATCTGCAATTTTTAGCGGGACTGCAACATTGCGGCAGACAAATCTGTCCCTAAATAACACTCTTTGGGGACCGAGACGCATGGACTAGCTCGCGCGGGGCCGACAGCGTGCGAGCGCCCGCAGTACCACATGCACAGACCGACGTACGGGTACGTCTGTTGCGGAAGGCGTTCGGCAAGTGGTTAACCACTTAAGGACCGCCTAACGCCGATTTACGTCGGCAAAGCGGCACGGGCAGGCAAAATCACGTACATGTACGTGATTTGCCTTCCGCGGGTGGGGGGTCCGATCGGACCCCCCCCCCGCCGCCCGAGGCGGTCCCGTTCTGTTCCCCGGCGATCCGAGATGAGGGGGAGGCCATCCGTTCGTGGCCCCCCCCTCGCGATCGCCGCCGGCCAATGGGAACATTCCTTTGCTGCTGTATGCTAAACAGCAGCAAAGGAAATGATGTCATCTCCCCTCAGCTCGGTATTCCGTTCCAGCGCCGAGGGGAGAAGACATCAATGTAAGTGCACAACACACTACACACACAGTAGAACATGCCAGGCATACAAAACACCCCGATCCCCCCCCCGATCGCTCCCCGATCCCCCCCCAATCACCCCCCCCCCCCCTGTCACAAACTGACACCAGCAGGTTTTTTTTTTTTTTTTTTTTTTTTTTCCTGATTACTGCATAGTGTCAGTTTGTGACAGTTACAGTGTTGGGACAGTTAGTATTACCCCCCTTTAGGTCTAGGATACCCCCCTAACCCCCCCTAATAAAGTTTTAACCCCTTGATCACCCCCTGTCACCAGTGTTGCTAAGCGATCATTTTTCTGATCGCTGTATTAGTGTCGCTGGTGACGCTAGTTAGGGACGTAAATATTTAGGTTCGCCGTCAGCGTTTTATAGTGTCAGGGACCCCCATATACTACCTAATAAATGTTTTAACCCCTTGATTGCCCCCTAGTTAACCCTTTCACCACTGATCACCGTATAAACGTTACGGTTGACGCTGGTTAGTTCGTTTATTTTTTATAGTGTCAGGGCACCCGCCGTTTATTACCGAATAAAGGTTTAGCCCCCTGATCGCCCGGCGGTGATATGCATCGCCCCAGGCAGCGTCAGATTAGCGCCAGTACCGCTAACACCCACGCACGCAGCATACGCCTCCCTTAGTGGTATAGTATCTGTACGGATCAATATCTGATCCGATCAGATCTATACTGGTGTCCCCAGCAGTTTAGGGTTCCCAAAAACGCAGTGTTAGTGGGATCAGCCCAGATACCTGCTAGCACCTGCGTTTTGCCCCTCCGCCCGGCCCACCCAAGTGCAGTATCGATCAATCACTGTCACTTACAAAACACTAAACGCATAACTGCAGCGTTCGCAGAGTCAGGCCTGATCCCTGCGATCGCTAACAGTTTTTTTGGTAGCATTTTGGTGAACTGGCAAGCAAGCACCAGGCAGCGTCAGGTTAGCGCCAGTAGCGCTAACACCCACGCACGCACCGTACACCTCCCTTAGTGGTATAGTATCTGAACGGATCAATATCTGATCCGATCAGATCTATACTAGCGTCCCCAGCAGTTTAGGGTTCCCAAAAACGCAGTGTTAGCGGGATCAGCCCAGATACCTGCTAGCACCTGCGTTGTGCCCCTCCGCCCGGCCCAGCCCAGCCCACCCAAGTGCAGTATCGATCGATCACTGTCACTTACAAAACACTAAACGCATAACTGCAGCGTTCGCAGAGTCAGGCCTGATCCCTGCGATCGCTAACAGTTTTTTTGGTAGCGTTTTGGTGAACTGGCAAGCACCAGCGGCCTAGTACACCCCGGTCGTAGTCAAACCAGCACTGCAGTAACACTTGGTGACGTGGCCAGTCCCATAAGTGCAGTTCAAGCTGGTGAGGTGGCAAGCACAAGTAGTGTCCCGCTGCCACCAAAAAGACAAACACAGGCCCGTCGTGCCCATAATGCCCTTCCTGCTGCATTCGCCAATTCTAATTGGGAACCCACCACTTCTGCAGCGCCCGTACTTCCCCCATTCACATCCCCAACCAAATGCAGTCGGCTGCATGAGAGGCATTTTCTTTATGTCCTCCCGAGTACCCCTACCCAACGAACCCCCCCAAAAAAGATGTCGTGTCTGCAGCAAGCGCGGATATAGACGTGACACCCGCTATTATTGTCCCTCCTGTCCTGACAATCCTGGTCTTTGCATTGGTGAATGTTTTGAACGCTACCATTCACTAGTTGAGTATTAGCGTAGGGTACAGCATTGCACAGACTAGGCACACTTTCACAGGGTCTCCCAAGATGCCATCGCATTTTGAGAGACCCGAACCTGGAACCGGTTACCGTTATAAAAGTTAGTTACAAAAAAAGTGTAAAAAAAAAAAAATATATATATAAAATAAAAAAAAATAGTTGTCGTTTTATTGTTCTCTCTCTCTCTATTCTCTCTATTGTTCTGCTCTTTTTTACTGTATTCTATTCTGCAATGTTTTATTGTTATTATGTTTTATCATGTTTGCTTTTTCAGGTATGCAATTTTTTATACTTTACCGTTTACTGTGCTTTATTGTTAACCATTTTTTTGTCTTCAGGTACGCCATTCACGACTTTGAGTGGTTATACCAGAATGATGCCTGCAGGTTTAGGTATCATCTTGGTATCATTCTTTTCAGCCAGCGGTCGGCTTTCATGTAAAAGCAATCCTAGCGGCTAATTAGCCTCTAGACTGCTTTTACAAGCCGTGGGAGGGAATGCCCCCCCCCCACCGTCTTCCGTGTTTTTCTCTGGCTCTCCTGTCTCAACAGGGAACCTGAGAATGCAGCCGGTGATTCAGCCAGCTGACCATAGAGCTGATCAGAGACCAGAGTGGCTCCAAACATCTCTATGGCCTAAGAAACCAGAAGCTACGAGCATTTTATGACTTAGATTTCGCCGGATGTAAATAGCGCCATTGGGAAATTGGGGAAGCATTTTATCACACCGATCTTGGTGTGGTCAGATGCTTTGAGGGCAGAGGAGAGATCTAGGGTCTAATAGACCCCAATTTTTTCAAAAAAGAGTACCTGTCACTACCTATTGCTATCATAGGGGATATTTACATTCCCCGAGATAACAATAAAAATGATTAAAAAAAAAAAATATGAAAGGAACAGTTTAAAAATAAGATAAAAAAAGCAGAAAAATAATAAAGGAAAAAAAAAAAAAAAAAAAGCACCCCTGTCGCCCCCTGCTCTCGCGCTAAGGCGAACGCAATCGGCGGTCTGTCGTCAAACGTAAACAGCAATTGCACCATGCATGTGAGGTATCACCGCGAAGGTCAGATCGAGGGCAGTAATTTTTGCAGTAGACCTCCTCTGTAGATCTAAAGTGGTAACCTGTAAAGGCTTTTAAAGGCTTTTAAAAATGTATTTATTTTGTTGCCACTGCACGTTTGTGCGCAATTTTAAAGCATGTCATGTTTGGTATCCATGTACTCGGCCTAAGATCATCTTTTTTATTTCATCAAACATTTGGGCAATATAGTGTGTTTTAGTGCATTAAAATTTAAAAAAGTGTGTTTTTTCCCCAAAAAATGCGTTTGAAAAATCGCTGCGCAAATACTGTGTGAAAAAAAAAATGAAACACCCACCATTTTAATCTGTAGGGCATTTGCTTTAAAAAAATATATAATGTTTGGGGGTTCAAAGTAATTTTTTTGCAAAAAAAAAATAACTTTTTCATGTAAACAATAAGTGTCAGAAAGGGCTTTGTCTTCAAGTGGTTAGAAGAGTGGGTGATGTGTGACATAAGCTTCTAAATGTTGTGCATAAAATGCCAGGACAGTTCAAAACCCCCCCCAAATGACCCAATTTTGGAAAGTAGACACCCCAAGCTATTTGCTGAGAGGCATGTCGAGTCCATGGAATATTTTATATTGCGACACAAGTTGCGGGAAAGAGACACATTTTTTTTTTTTTTTTTTTTTTTTTGCACAAAGTTGTCACTAAATGTTATATTGCTCAAACATGCCATGGGAATATGTGAAATTACACCCCAAAATACATTCTGCTGCTTCTCCTGAGTACGGGGATACCACATGTGTGAGACTTTTTGGGAGCCTAGCCACGTACGGGACCCCGAAAACCAAGCACCGCCTTCAGGCTTTCTAAGGGCGTGAATTTTTGATTTCACTCTTCACTGCCTATCACAGTTTCGGAGGCCATGGAAAGCCCAGGTGGCACAAACCCCCCCCAAATGACCCCATTTTGGAAAATAGACACCCCAAGCTATTTGATGAGAGGTATAGTGAGTATTTTGCAGACCTCACTTTTTGTCACAAAGTTTTGAAAATTGAAAAAAGAAAAAAAAAAAAGTTTTTTCTTGTCTTTCTTCATTTTCAAAAACAAATGAGAGCTGCAAAATACTCACCATGCCTCTCAGCAAATAGCTTGGGGTGTCTACTTTCCAAAATGGGGTCATTTGGGGGGGTTTTGTGCCACCTGGGCATTCCATGGCCTCTGAAACTGTGATAGGCAGTGAAGAGTGAAATCAAAAATTTTCACCCTTAGAAATCCTGAAGGCGGTGATTGGTTTTCGGGGTCCCGTACGCGGCTAGGCTCCCAAAAAGTCCCACACATGTGGTATCCCCATACTCAGGAGAAGCAGCTAAATGTATTTTGGGGTGCAATTCCACATATGCCCATGGTCTGTGTGAGCAATATATCATTTAATGACAACTTTATGCAAAAAAAAAAAAAAAAAAAAAAAAGTGTCACTTTCCCACAACTTGTGTCAAAATATAAAATATTCCATGGACTCAATATGCCTCTCAGCAAATAGCTTGGGGTGTCTACTTTCCAAAATGGGGTCATTTTGGGGGGTTTTGTGCCACCTGGGCATTCCATGGCCTCCGAAACTGTGATAGGTAGTGAGGAGTAAAATCAAAAATTTACACCCTTAGAAATCCTGAAGGTGGTGATTGGTTTTCGGGGCCCCGTACGCGGCTAGGCTCCCAAAAAGTCCCACACATGTGGTATCCCCATACTCAGGAGAAGCAGCTGAATGTATTTTGGGGTGCAATTCCACATAGGCCCATGGCCTGTGTGAGCAATATATCATTTAGTGACAACTTTTTGTAAATATTTTTTTTTTTTTTTTTTTTGTCATTATTCAATCACTTGGGACAAAAAAAATAAATATTCAATGGGTTCAACATGCCTCTCAGCAATTTCCTTGGGGTGTCTACTTTCCAAAATGGGGTCACTTGGGGGGGTTTTGTACTGCCCTGCCATTTTAGCACCTCAAGAAATGACATAGGCAGTCATAAACTAAAAGCTGTGTAAATTACAGAAAATGTACCCTAGTTTGTAGACGCTATAACTTTTGCGTAAACCAATAAATATACGCTTATTGACATTTTTTTTACCAAAGACATGTGGCCGAATACATTTTGGCCTAAATGTATGACTAAAATTTAGTTTATTGGATTTTTTTTATAACAAAAAGTAGAAAATATCATTTTTTTTCAAAATTTTCGGTCTTTTTCCGTTTATAGCGCAAAAAATAAAAACCGCAGAGGTGATCAAATACCATCAAAAGAAAGCTCTATTTGTGGGAAGAAAAGGACGCAAATTTAGTTTGGGTACAGCATTGCATGACCGCGCAATTAGCAGTTAAAGCGACGCAGTGCCAAATTGGAAAAAGACCTCTGGTCCTTAGGCAGCATAATGGTCCGGGGCTCAAGTGGTTAATGACTTAATAACATTGGGATCATTTTCTTTTTTGTATTTTCTATTATAATTAAATTATTAACTTTCATTATCGTTTTTTTTATTATTATGTATTATTTATTATTATAAACTATTAAATTATAGGTAAAATAGTGGAAGTCAGTAATTCTTCTATTCAGGTCTCTGCTCCATAGCAGCTAATTTAGGATAGATTAGATTTACATTTTTATTGGAATTTCCCTTTCAAATTTGGCTGAAAGTAACTGTTAGTCAATGCACTGAATACGAATGCATCCGAATTAACGAATGCCGCCGCTAAACGGATGGAACGGAACAAATACGAATGCATCCGAAGTTATCCAAAGGAACAAATGCCGATCATAACAAATGATCCGATAAACGAAAAAAAAAAAAACGGATGGAACTAAAAGGAAACTAAGCAATTTTTTGGGTAGTGCACATGTCTACTATATATATGCTTTAAGTGAGATTTATTTAAAGTGAAACAAAATCCTTCTAAACACCAGAACACAACAAACATGAAAATATAATTGAGCAAAAACCCCAGTGACAGAATACCTGACTGATAACTAGCAAACAGAAAGCTTAACTATATACAGTGGGACAAAAAAGTATTTAGTCACCACCAATTGTGCAAGTTCTCCACTTAAAAAGATGAGAGAGGCCTGTAATTGTCATCATAGGTAGACCTCAACTATGAGAGACAAAATGTGGAAACAAATCCAGACAATCACATTATCTGATTTTTGAAAGAATTTATTTGCAAATTATGGTGGAAAATAAGTATTTGGTGAATATCAAAAGTTCATCTCAATACTTTGTTATATCTCCTTTGTTGGCAATGACAGAGGTCAGACGTTTTCTGTAAGTCTTCACAAGGTTGTCACACACTGTTGCTGGTATGTTGGCCCATTCCTCCATGCAGATCTCCTCTAGATCAGTCATGTTTTGGGGCTGTCGCTGGGCAACACGGACTTTCAACCCCCTTCAAAGGTTTTCTATAAGGGTTGAGATCTGAAGACTGGCTAGGCCACTCCAGGACCTTGAAATGCTTCTTACAAAGCCACTCCTTCAGTGTGTTTGGGATCATTGTCATGCTAAAAAGACCCAGCCACGTTTCATCTTCAATGCCCTTGCTGCTGGGAGGAGGTTTGCACTCGAAATCTCACGATACATGGCCCCATTCATTCTTTCATGTACACGGATCAGTCGTCCTGTTCCCTTTGCAGAGAAACAGCCCCAAAGCATGATGTTGCCACCCCATGCTTCACAGTAGGTATGGTGTTCTTTGCTTGCAACTCAGCATTCTCTCTCCTCCAAACACGACGAGTTGTGTTTCTACCAAACAGCCTTTGGTTTCATCTGACCATATGACATTCTCCCAATCCTCTTCTGGATCATCCAAATGCTCTCTAGCAAACCTCAGACGGGCCCGGACATGTACAGGCTTAAGCAGGGGGACACGTCTGGCACTGCAGGATCTGAGTCCCTGGCGGTGTAGTGTGTTACTGATGGTAGCCTTTGTTACGTTGGTCCCAGCTCTCTGCAGGTCATTCACTAGGTCCCCCCGTGTGGTTCTGGGATTTTTGCTCACCGTTCTTGTGATCATTTTGACCCCACGGGGTGAGATCTTGCGTGGAGCCCCAGATCGAGGGAGATTATCAGTGGTCTTGTATGTCTTCCATTTTCTAATTATTGCTCCCACAGTTGATTTCTTCACACCAAGCTGCTTGCCTATTGCAGATTCAGTCTTCCCAGCCTGGTGCAGGTCTACAATTTTGTTTCTGGTGTCCTTCGACAGCTCTTTGGTCTTCACCATAGTGGAGTTTGGAGTGTGACTGTTTGAGGTTGTGGACAGGTGTCTTTTATACTGATAACAAGTTCAAACAGGTGCCATTAATACAGGTAATGAGTGGAGGACAGAGGAGCCTCTTATAGAAGAAGATACAGGTCTGTGAGAGCCAGAAATCTCGCTTGTTTGTAGGAGACCAAATACTTATTTTCCACCATAATTTGCAAATAAATTCTTTCAAAAATCAGACAATGTGATTGTCTGGATTTGTTTCCACATTTTGTAACACATGAATATGCTTTGATCTAAACCATTCCATTGTAGCTCTGGCTGGATGTTTCGGGTCGTTGTCCAGCTAGAAGGTGAACCTCCGCCCCGGTCTCAAGTCTTTTGCAGACTCTAACAGGTTTTCTTCTAAGATTGTCCTGTATTTGTCTCCATCCATCTTCCCATTAACTCTGACCAGCTTCCCTGTCCCTGCTGAAGAAAAGCATCCCCACCACATGATGCTGCCACCACCATGTTTCACGGTGGGGATGGTGTGTTCAGGGTGATGTGCAGTGTTAGTTTTCCCCCACACATAGTGTTTTGCTTTTAGGCCAAAAAAGTTGAATTTTGGTCTCATCTGACCAGATCACCTTCTTCCACATGTTTGCTGTGTCCTCCACATGGCTTCTCATAAACTGCAAACAGGACTTCTTATGACTTTCTTTCACCAATGTCTTTCTTCTTGTCACTCTTCCATAAAGGGCAGATTTGTGGAGAACACGACTAATAGTTCTCCTGTGGACAGATTCTCCCACCTGAGCTGTGGATCTCTGCAGCTCCTCCAGAGTTACCATGGACCTCTTGGCTCTTCTCTGATGAATGTTCTCCTTGTCAGTTTAGGTGGACGGCCATGTCTTGGTAGGTTTGCAGTTGGGCCATACTCTTACCATTTTCCGATGATGAATTGAACAGAGCTCCGAAGTGGGGAAAACTGGAGGTGCCGGGTGCAGATGGGAGGGGGGATCCAAAGCTGGGATCAGGAACAAGGGAAAGCAGGTACAAGGCAGCAGGGTACAGGGCAGGAACAGGATGACGGCTAGCAGTATCTGGTAGGAAGCAAAACACTGGCCCAAGAGGAACTAGTAGGGGAGGACCTAAATACCCTCCCAGCAGCCAGCATCAGGTGGAAACTGATTACTGGGGTCTGCTGGCTGCTGGGAGACACTCGCTGGTGGACACTGGTTTTACAAACCTCCGCCCAGGAAACCACATTGCCACCAGCAGGTGATTCAGGTCCTGAGGAGCCGCGTTCTAATAAACAAAGCACAATGCTTGGCTGTCACAGGCCTCCGACGATTACACAGGGAGAGCTTTCAGGTGGACTTTCTGACTGCACCCTCATTGCGTTATCTCCTGCAGCATTAGAATTTCTCTGATTGATTTTTACTCACCGTCTATGAAATGAAATTGCAATCACAGCTCAGCAGATAATTCACCTTTAACACGCCTGCTCTCAATTATGACAGATATGCAGACTACAAATGAGTAGAAAGTATTTACAAAAAAAAAAAAAATTCCAGCAGAACGGCGGCATTTTAAACCGGCGTTTCCGAATGAATTAATTTGTTTCTATAACTTGTGTTTTGTAGAAGGAGCCGAACAATTGGCATTTTAAGCGTTTGTTTACGACGCGGCACAAAGCAGTGAGAATTTAAATACATGTTTGTGCCGTGTAATCATCACATAGGGAGATGTTAAATTGCGCATATTTGCCGCGTTGATTATAAAATAATTTTTGTTTTATCTGTTGGTTGTTCTAGTTGGCTTGTAAGACACAGATCGTTTCCTCACTATGGTTACACCGGTTTGTAAAAAATGAAATACCAGTAACAATTTCTCTGCTCTAATGCTGTTGTGTTAAACTTAATTTTGAAAATGTTTCCAAAATGAAGATGGACTAGAAATGTAAACTTTAAATCACACCTGGATATAATCTATGTAGCGCCCCAACCCCCCCCCCCCCCCCCCCCCAGTACACACTATATTGTCAAAAGTATTGGGACACCTGCCTTTTACATGAACTTTAATTACATCCCAGTCTTAGTCCGTAGGGTTCAATATTGGGTTGGCTCCGCCCTTTGCAGCTATAACAGCTTCAACTCTTCTGGGAAGTCTGTCCACAAGGTTTAGGAGTGTGTCTATGGGAATGTTTGACCATTCTTCCAGAAGCGCATATGTGAGGTCAGGCACTGATGTTGGACGAGAAGGCCTGGCTCGCGGTCTCCGCTCTAGTTTATCCCAAAGGTGTTCTATTGGGTTGAGGTCAGGACTCTGTGCAGGCCAGTCAAGTTCCTCCACCCCGAGCTCCCTCATCCAGGTCTTTATGGACCTCGCTTTGTGCACTGGTCCAAACCATTTGGTGGAGGGGGGATTATGGTGTGTGGGGGGAGGGGGGATTATGGTGTGGGGGGAGGAGGGGGATTATGGTGTGGGAGGAGGAGGGGGGATTATGGTGGGGGGTTGTTTTTCAGGGGTTGGGCCTGGCCCCTTAGTTCCAGCGAAGGGAACTCTTAAGGCGTCGGCATACCAAGACATTTTGGACAATTTCATGCTCCAAACTTTGTGGGAACAGTTTGGGGATGGCCCCTTCCTGTTCCAACACGACTGCCCACCAGTGCACAAAGCAAGGTCCATAAAGACATGGATGAGCGAGTTTGGGATGGAGGAACTTGACTGGCCTGCACACAGTCCTGACCTCAACCTGATAGAACACCTTTGGGATGAATTAGAGTGGAGACTGTGAGCCAGGCCATGTTGGAACAGGAAGGGGCCATCCCCAAACTGTTCCCACAAATTGTCCAACATTTCTTGCTATGCTGATGCCTAAAGAGCTCCCTTCACTGGAACTAAGGGGCCAAGCCCAACCCCAGAAAAAACAACCCCCACACCATAATCCCCCCCTCCATCAAATGATTTGGGCAAGTTCACAAAACAAGGTCTATAAAGACATGGAGTGAGTCTGGGGTGGAGGAACTTGACTGGCCTGCACAGAGTCCTGACCTCAACCCCATAGAACACCTTTGAGATGAATTAGAGCGGAGACTGCGAGCCAGGCCTTCTCCCCCAACATCAGTGCCTGACCTCACAAATGCTCTTCTGGAAGAATGGTCAAACATTCCCCATAGACACACTCCTAAACCTTGTGGACGACCTTCCCAGAAGAGTTGAAGCTGTTATAACTGCAAAGGGCGGAGCCAACTCAATATTGAACCCTCCGGACTAAGACTGGGATGTCATTAAAATTCATGTGTGTGTAAAGGCAGGCGTCCCAATACTTTTGGCGATATAGTGTGTCTATAAATAGTTTTTATTAAATTTAGGTGTTGCTCTACACTGTTTCTTGGTTTTGAATAGTTAAGGGCTCTTTCACATGGGGTGGATCAGTGATGATCCGCCCCGTGAACATCCGCTTGCTCAGCGGGGATCGCTCCGCCGATCCCCACTGAGCAGGAAGATGACAGGTCCGTGTCCGCACACTGTGCAGCGATGTACCTGTCAGAGCGCCGCTCTCCCCTATGGGGGGATCGGGTGATGACGGACCGTAGAGTAGGGTTTTCCTCCGTTACACTTTTTTCGGATCGGAGCGGGGTCGGATGTCAGCGGACATGTCACCGCTGACATCCGACGCTCCATAGACCTCCATGGAGGGTCCGTTCAGGTCCGCCTAAAGAACTGACAGGCGGACCTGAACGGACAGTCCGTGGGAAAGAGGCCTAAGTGTTGTAAAATCACTGCATGTTGTTTGGAGGAGCAACACACACATACATTATGAATATTATATGGTTTAGCTTTAATTTGTAATTAAAGCTAAACCATAGCTTTGCACGTTTAGTGCTCTGATTGTGATTATTATAATATTATCTATTCGTTGTTAACATTTCAACTATTCCAACCTTTGAACTTTTGCTGAAACCGATAAAAATGTATCGAATTCAAAAAGGAGAAAGAAGAAAAAAGAAACAAACAAAGAAGAAAAAAGAAACAACAAACAAAAAAAAGAAGAAAAAAGAAACAACAGACAAACAAAAAACAATAAAAACTAACTAAATATATATATCATTCATTTTTAAGTAAAGGTTCTATATTTAATAGGCAAATGCAACATTGATACTTATTCATAAATGGTTCCTACATTGGGAACATTGGTGCACCTCCTTTGTATTCCTTCCAGCAGCAGGAAAATAACAAGTTACTGAGCTGCCAATAAATTTTATAACATTGGCAGTAAAATATATTTGAAAGGTCTGTGAACCCCGAAGACGAAGCCATTAATCTGCTACTAAATATAAAATACAAGGCGCTCAAGGAACCCCGACGCTTCTGCTCTACAAGGAAGGATCTGCGAGGTCAGGAAGTTCCAGATTTATAGGTCAATGTATACCGCACCTGTGGGGAAAAATAATCTACTTACACCGCAGGATTCACTCCGCCGAGAGCAACAGGTCAGCGGCAAACACGGCAACAATGGAAACAAATAATAAGGTATAGAACTGATCTTAACAAGAGCGCATACAAAAGATAGAGGGGACCGGGGAAGCCAGCGGAGGCCGGAAGCTGGGAGATTGCTACCTTTCCCATTTATTTTTTATGAGGTTTTTTTTTTTTTTTCCCTATGCGTTTTTATTTTTATATTAGTTTTATTATTGAGAGCACATAGATGTGCTATTTTTTTGCATTTTGTATGTACAAGATACACATAGTTAGGTTGAAAAAGACACAAGTCCATCTAAAAAAAATAAATTTAAATCTAAATTGAAAACCTCCATATTCAGAACACTATAACCATGGCTGATCCAGAGGAAGGCAAAAAACAAAAAACAAAAAAACTAAAAGCATTGTGCAATTTACTCCACTAGGGAAAAAAAATAATTAAGTACACACGATCGGATTTTCCCCAGACAAAGCATCAGATTTTTGTCCGAAGGGCGCGTGTCAGGAACTTGTCCTGCATACAAAGGGCACACGATTGTCGGCCAACAAACACGAACGTAGTGACGTACTACGTGGAATTTCAGCTCTTGAGCGCCACCCTTTGGGCTCCTTCTGCTAATGTAACGACACCCCGAGTATTAAAGGGGTTAAAGCCGTTTAGGACATTCCATTTCCGAACACAAAGGCAGCTACCGAACACTCCAATTAGCCAAACAAGAGACCCATACGAATAATTCTTCCCCCCAAATACGAGACGAGGCTCTGTACGGAGGGTCAAACAGGAATCAGACTCTTTTTTTTTATTAGAACCAGAATACAGTCTTATATACAGTAGAAGAGGAGGTCCCCCCTCCTGCTCATATTACTCTAACAATACAACTGTAACCAGAAACAGAATTAACATGAGATAATTAACTAATCCCTTAAAGCAGCCGATGTGACTCCGTGCCCTCCGGAGCATTGTTATGATTAATCAGGATTTCACTACAGGTCAGACTTGTTGTCACCGAGCTTCACACATTGGTATAAACACAGAACACCTTCTCACAATAGCAGGAGCTAATTATAATTAACAATGCAAACAGTGATCTCCCCCGTCCTCAGCCTATTAGGCAACAAACTATAGTAGGAGTAGACTGTCCGGCTCCTACCCAGTTCTAGAGGCCAATGTGATCAGCTCTCTCAACTAACATGTTGAGTTCAGAATCAAACAAACCAAGAATAGTCTTTATATATATCCTGGGAGATATTGTGGATAGATATTACTGTCCCATTTTAAGTAATCCAAGAAATATTTTCTCAGTCACCCTGTGCCCAAAAGTGACTCCCCGTCACAGTCGTGTTTGGTGAGCATTGATTCCCAGCAGGCGTGTTCGTACTTTGGACTTTTGTGTGCAGGGCTGGACTGGGACAAAAATTTGGCCCTGGACTTCCTCATGACTGGTCCACTTTAATTTTGAGTGTCCCCAACAGCGCCCCCCTTACATCAGAGTGTCCCCAACAGCGCCCCCTTACATCAGAGTGTCCCCAACAGCGCCCCCTTACATCAGAGTGTCCCCAACAGCATCCCCCTTACATTAGAGTGTCCCCAACAGCATCCCCCTTACATCAGAGTGTCCCCAACAGCGTCCCCCTTACATCAGAGTGTCCCCAACAGCGTCCCCCTTACATCAGAGTGTCCCCAACAGCGTCCCCCTTACATCAGAGTGTCCCCAACAGCGTCCCCCTTACATCAGAGTGTCCCCAACAGCGTCCCCCTTACATCAGAGTGTCCCAAACAGCGTCCCCCTTACATCAAAGTGTCCTCAACAGCGCCCCCGTTACATCAGAGTGTCCCCAACAGTGTCCCCCTTACATCAGAGTATACCCAACAATGTCCCCCTTACATCAGAGTGTCCCCAACAGTGTCCCCCTTACATCAGAGTGTCCCCAACAGCGTCCCCCTTACATCAGAGTGTCCCCAACAGCATCCCCCTTACATCAGAGTGTCCCCAACAAAGTCCCCCTTACATCAGAGTGTCCCCAACAGAGTCCCCCTTACATCAGAGTGTCCCCAACAGCATCCCCCTTACATCAGAGTGTCCCCAACAGCATCCCCCTTACATCAGAGTGTCCCCAACAGCATCCCCCTTACATCAGAGTGTCCCCAACAGCATCCCCCTTACATCAGAGTGTCCCCAACAACATCCCCCTTACATCAGAGTGTCCCCAACAGCATCCCCTTACATCAGAGTGTCCCCAACAGCATCCCCCTTACATCAGAGTGTCCCCAACAGCGTCCCTCTTACATCAGAGTGTCCCAATCAGCAGCTCCCTTCACAGAGAGTCCCCACCAGCAGCCCACTTCACATCACAGTCCCCACCAGCAGCCCACTTCACATCACAGTCCCCACCAGCAGCCCACTTCACATCACAGTCCCCACCAGCAGCAGCCCCACCAGCAGCCCACTTCACATAGCAGTCCCCACCAGCAGCTCCCTTCACATCAGAGTCCCCACCAGCAGCTCCCTTCACATGAGAGTCCCCACCAGCAGCCCACTTCACATAGCAGTCCCCACCAGCAGCTTCCTTCACATCAGAGTCCCCACCAGCAGCTCCCTTTACATCAGAGTCCCCACCAGCCCACTTCACATCAGAGTCCCCATCAGAGAGCCCCCATCAGCAGCCCTTCACATCAGTGTCCTCCCTTTCCTCCCCCTCCCACATGGACTCACCGTTTTGAAGGCTGCTTCTCGTTCCTCTCTCCAGTCATGTGATAACAAGTGATAGGGGAGAGAGGAAGGAAAGTCCCTGCAGGCTGGAGGGAGCATAACGCCTAATGGAAGGAAGCTTCTCCTCCTGACAGGAGTGAAATTGCGATCACTCACTGTCAGAGAGGAGCGGCTCCAGGACTGCACCTGACTGGCCCACTGAGCCATCAGCCCACCGGGAATCTCCCTGTAGTCCCTATGGCCAGTACAGGCCTGTTTGTGTGACGGACTTGTGTACACACGATACGAAAATCTGACAACAGACCGTTGTCCGCCGAAAATTGACTAGCCTGCCATCCAACATTTGTTTAGCGGAAAGTTGGACAACAATTGTCTGATGGAGCATACTAATGGTTGGATTTTAGGCAAACAGCCTGTCATCACACAATTCCCTGCCGAAAATCCGATCGTGTGTACGAGGCTTTATTCTTTCCTGACCTCCTGTGACAAATGGATGTTCTCTAGATCAGCCTTTCTCAACCTTTTCAACACAGAGGAACCCTTGAAATAGTTCTCCGGTCTTGGGGAACCCCTGCTAAAAATTAGAACTCTACAACTCATGATACATCAGTGTGATGGTCAGTGGGGAGAAAGGTCCTCACACTTGTGGTCATTGGGAAGAATTACCTCCTTACAGATAGCTAAAAAGATCAGTGGTGGGAGTGGGAACTTATCCGAGAGGCAGAAATGGCCCAATGCTGAAGGAACCCCTAGCAACCTCTGGAGGAACCCTAGGGACCAATGCTGAAGGAACCCCTAGCAACCTCTGGAGGAACCCTAGGGACCAATGCTGAAGGAACCCCTAGCAACCTCTGGAGGAACCCTAGGGACCAATGCTGAAGGAACCCCTAGCAACCTCTGGAGGAACCCTAGGGACCAATGCTGAAGGAACCCCTAGCAACCTCTGGAGGAACCCTAGGGACCAATGCTGAAGGAACCCCTAGCAACCTCTGGAGGAACCCTAGGGACCAATGCTGAAGGAACCCCTAGCAACCTCTGGAGGAACCCTAGGGACCAATGCTGAAGGAACCCCTAGCAACCTCTGGAAGAACCCCGGTTGAGAATCACTGCTCTAGATCAACTACCTCTGTTTTCATTACTTGTAAATAGAGCTTGGAAAAAACTCTATGTTTCAAATTAGACCACGCTTTTAGTTGTGTTTTTTTTTTTTGCTTTTCTCTGGATCAGTCATGGTTATATGGTTCTGTATACAGAGGTATATCCTTGGGAGAATACATTCAGTTTAGTACATATACACTATATCACCAAAAGTATTGGGACACCTGCCTTTACACGCACACGAACTTTAATGACATCCCAGTCTTGGTCCGTAGGGTTCAATATTGAGTTGGCCCACCCTTTGCAGCTATAACAGCTTCAACTCTTCTGGGAAGGCTGTCCACAAGGTTTAGGAGTGTGTCTATGGGAATGTTTGACCATTCTTCCAGAAGTGCATTTGTGAGGTCAGGCACTGATGTTGTACAAGAGGGCCTGGCTCGCAGTCTCCGCTCTAATTCATCCCAAAGGTGTTCTATCGGGTTTGAGGTCAGGACTCTGTGCAGGCCAGTCAAGTTCTTCCAACCCAAACTCGCTCATCCATGTCTTTATGGACCTTGCTTTGTGGACTGGTGCTCAGTCATGTTGGAACAGGAAGGGGCCGTCCCCAAACTGTTCCCACAAAGTTGTGAGCATGGAATCGTCCAAAATGTCTTGGTATGCCGACGCCTTAAGAGTTCCCTTCACTGGAACTAAGGGGCCAAGCCCAACCCCTGAAAAACAACCCAAACATGTTTTTGCAAAAATAAATCCCAATAAGCGGATATTGATTGGTTTGCTTGAAAGTTATTGTGTCTACAAACTATGGTATAGATACTTTTTTTTAATACTAGCAAAGGCGTTGATCATCGACCTAAAGTGGGACTGTGATAGTGCGGCGGCCAATCTGACACTAACAGACACTGGGAGGGAACTGACTAACTGACATCACCAGTGACACTAATACAGTGATCAATGATATTACTATACACTGTCACTGTATTAATGACACTGGCTGGGAAGGGGTTAACATCTAGGGGCAAAAGATCTCTTTGTTCCTTCTCCCTGCTCTGCAGGGAAATCCAAGCCGGGGGTCGGTGACATAAGCATGAAGCAAATATAGCCGGCAGGGGTGATCCAAGAGAGTCGTCAGACGTAGCCGGGTCAGGAACAAGGTCAGCAGACATGGATAAGAATTAGGAGCACAGGAACCAAAGCTGAAGACAATCCAGCACTGAAGCCAGGCAGACTCTCAGTTTAAATAGGCTGCTGGGCGCCAGAATCTGTGCATGCGTGCGCACGCTAACGCTTGTACGCGCGCCAATGCGTATGCACATTCCAGTCCATGCACGTCTTTGTCTGGGACTCTGCACATGCGCATTAAAATGAGCACTTACTGCACGGGAATGAGCACCTGCTGCGCGAGTTTTCTGACGGGCACCCCAAACACGATGCCATTCTGACACGATTGTTGCACAACAGGATCGTGGCAAATCGCGTCTTTAAAAATCGTGTAAAGCTTGTCACCAAAAAAATGGAGCAGAAGAAGCGCCTTTTTTGGATGACAAAGGCAATTCGAGTGAATGGGCTGGCCCTGTGCAACACACAGAATCTCGCTTTGAAAACCGCATAGCGGGGGAACGGTCATTGCCGCTACGCGATATATGTGAACGGAGCCCCGAGGAAAACTGGAGATTTATAAAAATTGAAAAATGTTTGAGATTCCATTAAAGCTCATGTGAGATTTTTGTTGTACTCTAAAATACAGCCGGTGGGAAGGTGGGTCGGAGTTGGACCTTCCTTGTAGATGACTTACTTACTTACATTACTTACTACATTTTAAGTAACCTACTTAGAGCCGGGTTCTGACAACCACCAATTAACCGTCCCGGGGACCGGGGGGGGCAGCTTGTGTGTCACTTCTCATGACGTGACATTAAATTAGTGTCACGGAATTATCTCTTCTTCATAGATGAATGGATGGGAAAGCATGGAGGAGCGTTCACCTGGGACCTAATAATAGGGCAGAATATGCCGCTGTCCTCACACTTCCCATCCCGCGGATAATCAATATCAAATATCACCGTACCGCCCGTTCATTATAAGGTCACAGCTAAATTTAGACACAAAGTATTGCGGCCTTTTAGATTAGTTTATACCGAGACACTTTCTCAATATTTTATTGACAATTGTGGAAGAAAACGTTTCCCATGGAAGAGAATTAGGACAGCATGGTGGAACGGCACCAAGGACGGACCAATGGGCAATGCAGTGGCTTTTTTGCCCCAGCATTGAACTGTTTTCAGCTTTGCCTGCATGGAGTTTGATTGTTTCCCCCGGGTGGGTTTATTATACCTGCTCAGGTTTCCTCCCATAATTCTTAAAAAGTGCTTGAAGCAGTGGCGTCGCTAGGGGGTGGCTTTTGGGGCTATAGCCCCGAATCTGGGGCCCATAGCCCAGAGTCTCTGCAAAGGTCCCCAAGGGGAGGGGAGGCTCTCTGGGGACCCTGATTTTAAGGGGGAGGCTCTCTGGGGACCCTGATTTTAAGGGGGCTCTCTGGGAACCCTGATGTAAGTGGGGAGCTCTCTGGGAACCCTGATGCAAAGGAGAGGTTCTCTGGGGACCCTGATGTAAGGGGGCTCTCTGGGGACCCTGATGTAAGGGGGCTCTCTGGGGACCCTGATGTAAGTGGGAGCTTTCTGGGGATATATATACATACACACACACACACACACACGTATATTACTGTATATACATGTGTATGCCCGCCCAAGCGTATGACTTTCTTTACTACGCTGCTATGGTCTCTAGCCCCAGATCTTTTGTAGACCTAGCAATGCCCCTAGCTGGAAGGTTGGTGCACTTCTATCCAAGTTAGCGTATGTGACTGGCTGTGGTGGGGATCAGTGGAGGCTAGTGGTATATTTTTTTGGGGGGGCGCAAACGATACATAGACACCCACCCCCCCTTTCCCCAGTTGGTTGGGTCACCCACAACCCCCCCCCCAGTCGGTCACCAGCCACGCAGCTTAACACATCTAGTATCTAGTTCACGGGCAGAGCTTCCTAAGGGCGGCGGGCGGCGGCTTAAACCGGCAATATTCTTGCAGGAGACCCATCTTGAGCGAGAGGTTATGATGCTTTTTGAAATATCAAGATTTACATATCAAACACATGCGATATATTCTACCTATTCTCGAGGTGTTAGTATCTCCAAAGATATGCTTGTAGGTTAATTGGCTTCTGTCCAAATTGGCCCTAGTATATGAATGTGAGTTGGGGACCTTAAAAAAAAAAAAAAAGTGAGTTGGGGACCTTGGATTGTGGGCTCCTGGAGGGTTGGGACCAATGTGAGTAGGGATAGGGACAATTGTAGACACTCACTCAGGTTGAAGTGGATGGACTGGTGTCTTTATTCAGCCTTACTAACTATGTAACTATGTGTGTATCTCTCGGTCGGTACGGTTCTCATGCATTGAGAATATGAAAGACCCAGAGAGTCGATATATCATACTTCGGTGCTCATTAAATGATTAAAACTTTTTGTTGGTAAATGTCGATGTTCCTCCCTCATACAATGATGAAGTGTTAAAAAACATGTACAGGAAAATGGTACAGTGGCCGAAATTGCCAACTTTAGTCATGGCAGACTTTAATAACATAATGAATGAGGAGGAGGATAGACATAGCACCATAAAAAGTAAACAAAAAAAACAAGGAGAACTAGATTTGCTGGCCATACAGAAATGGGGTTAGTAGATGTGTGGAGAATTAGATATCCATCAAAGAGAGAGAATACTCGTGTGGTTCAACGTACATATGAATCTCTGTCAAGTATAGATCTGGCTTTGGGGAATGATAATTCCCTCCCATGGCAAGAATCAATTCAATATGGCCCCAGGGGGGCTTTCTGATCATTCCCCACTTATATTGACTATACAGACAAAGGGACTACCATGACGGCGATTCCCACAGCCATGTTGCCGCAGTACAACTGCGGTGGCTGGTTGGCATGCGGTTAAATGACGCCTTCCAGAAACAAAGACTCCCTGCAGGTCAATGCAGGAAACGATAATTGTAGTAATTCCAAAACCGGGTAAGGACTCAATGCCGCCTGAGTCTTATCTCCCTCCTCACCTCAGATGTTAGGATATTGGCCCGGGTTCCTGCAAACAGATTATCATGCTATATGAACACCTTGATTCATGAGGACCAAACAGGTTTTATTCCAACTAGAGCAGCTTCAACTAAGATACGTAGACTTTTTTTTATAAACATGCAGCTCCCTATGGAAAATACGGGATCCAGAAACAATATTGTGCCTGGATGCCCAAAAAGCCTTTTATATGGTGGAATGGGAATATCTTTTGGGCTGTATTGAGGGCTTTTGGTATGGGCCCCGGGATTTTTAAAATGGGTCAAAATGTTATACAGGGAACCAAAAGCGAGGGTAAGAATTAACATTACACTATACAGACCCTTTAATCTGTCTAGAGCAGTGATGGAGAACCTTGGCACTCCAGAAGTTTTGGAACTACATTTCCCATGATGCTTCACTACACTGCACAGTACATGAGCATCATGGGAAATGAAGTTCCAAAACATCTGGGGTGCCAAGGTTCGGGATTAGGGATGCCCTCTGTCCCCACTATTGTTTGCGATAGCATTGGAACCTCTTGCCCTTGCGATTAGAAAATCAGTGAAAACAGTTGGGTTTCGACGAGAAGGAAGAGAGGACAAAGTAGCCCTCTAAGCAGATGATGCTCTTATTTTCCTGGGGGATACCTCAAAGTCATTAACGGAACTTATGAGCCTCATCTCCATGTTTGGGCGAATCTCGGGGGGTACCGGATCAATTGGGATAAGTCTGAACTACTACCATTAGGCGAATTAAAAGACCCTCACGCGTCTCAAATTCAAATTAAGCTTGTAGTGAGATACCGGGGGATTGAGATTTCAAGAAATGCAAAAGATTATATTAAACTGAATCTTAAACCTTTATTGGAAAAATTTAAGGATAAATGCCGAAGTTGGTGTAAACTACCACTGACAGTTGATAGGCAGGGCAAACCTTGTTAAAATGATTTGGTCCCCACAATTGCTTTATGTGTTTAATAATTCTCCCCGTACGGATTACAACATTTTGGTTTAGAAGAATCGATCTTTGGAGAACTTATTTGAAAGGAAAAAAACCACCGTGCATAAAGTTGACAAAATTAATGTTAAATAAAGGGAGCAGGTGGACTGGCGATTCCCCATCCAAAAAAAGCTATTTTTTTAGCCTCACAAATACAAGACTTTTTTGGATGGACAGTAATGGCAGATTCTGATTCTATACAGAGCCTGCTCTTATCAGAATATCCCGATTACCCATTGACCTCTTTATTGGAGACGAGGAACCAACGGTCTAACAAAGGCTTTATTTATGGGAGAATTGTTTGACAAGGTATGGCAGGAAATGAAAAAAAATCACGCAAATAAAAGGTTATACAGCATATACCCCTATATGGAATAATAGCAGCTATGTGGAACTGATGAAACTGGGAGGGTTTGAGATATGGACAATGGCGTCCCTAGGGGGGGCCAGAGGGGGCCCTGACCCCCCCCCTACATTATGCTGTGCCCCACCATGTGCCCCCCAATTTAAATTTTTTTTTTTTTTTTTTTTTTTACAAAAAGGCAATGTCTAAGAGGGAGAGAGTCCCCAGTCAGCTCCTGCGGGTGATTCCTCCCCCCTCCCTCTGCTCACCGACACTGCATAATGCGAGCGCTCACACAACCACGGCCGCCCGATCTGCTCCTTCCCCTGCATTCTCATTGGCAGGGAGAAGAGCGAGTTGCAGGAAGGACTCCACCAGGACTCTCAGTTACTGGAAAAACAGATTGATTTCTCCCGTCCTTAGGACAGGAGAACCAGCCTGTAAATTCCAAGAGATGCCAGACCAGCGCTGTCAATAGCAGGGGCAGGACAGCAAGAGGAGGCTGGGGAACCCCACAGTGGCAGAACACCAGGGCCGGAGGCAAGACAACCTTTGCAACCCTGATAGTTCTCACACTGCTTTGGATCCTTATATTTTCTTGGTATGCTGGTGACATATATCTCTTGTTTTCTACCACCCTGGGGGGGGCCCAATACAGTAGGAAGGGAGCTCACTGCAGAACATGTGAAAGGGCCCGTTGTGGGATAGTAGTAAAGGGCCCCAGAATATTATATATATATATATATATATATATATATATAATTGCATTTTATAGTTGCCCCCCTACTTTTGTCCCTGTCCCCCCATGTGCCCCCCCTAAATATGAAAGCTGGAGACGCCACTGGATATGGAGGTTCAAGGGACTAAGATATCTGACACAGGTTTTCCAGGACAAAGTGATAAAAACCTTTATTGAACTAAGAAATGAATATAATATCTCAAACAAAAGATTTTTTCAATACCTACAGTTTAGGCATGCATTACATACATGGGCCCGACTGACGGAATTGAAATTTAATAATTCAGAGGTAATAGCCTTGTTGGAAAAGACAAAAAAAAAAAAGAAGGGTCTGATTTAATAAATAAACACTTATTGCAATTTTTTTTTACCAAAAATATGTAGAAGAATACATATCGGCCTAAACTGAGGAAAAAAAATGTTTTTTTATATATTTTTTGGGGATATTTATTATAGCAAAAAGTTAAAAATATTGCGTTTTTTTCAAAATTGTTGCTATTTTTTTGTTTATAGCGCAAAAAATAAAAACCGCAGAGGTGATCAAATACCACCAAAAGAAAGCTCTATTTGTGGGGAAAAAAGGACGTCAATTTTGTTTGGGAGCCACATCGCACGACCGCGCAATTGTCAGTTAAAGCGACTCAGTGCCGAATCGCAAAAAGTGCTCTGGTCTTTGGGCAGCCAAATGGTCCGGGGCTTAAGTGGTTAAAGCAGAGGTCTTAGAGAATAAAATTTGCGGGTTTTGCAATTTTTTTATCTCACACGGTATTTGCGCAGCGTTTTTTTTAAAAGAAGAAATTTTCGGGGAAAGAAAATACACTTTTTTAAATTTTAATGCACAAAAAAACACAATACATGACACCATTTTTTTGTAAAATATAAAAGGTGATGTCACGCCGAGTAAATAGATAGCAATCATGTCACGCTTTAAAATTGCGCACGCCCACACAACGGCGACAAACGACGTAAATTTTACTATCGATAGGCAAAATTTTAAAAGCCTTTACAGGTTACCTGTATAGATGTACAGAGCTAGAGTTACTGCCCATGATCCGACGTTCACGGTGATACCTCACATGCGTGGGATGATGGTGATTTGCGTGCGTGCGTGTGTGCGGCACGCTTTCACCTTTGCGCGCTAGCACCGGGGGGATTGGGGGCACTGTAATTAATTTTTTTATTATTATTACTCATTTATTTTTTATTTTTAAACTGTTGCTTTACATTTTTTTTTTATCACTTTAATTGCTGTCACAGGGAATGTAAACAGCAATTGGCGGTGACAGGTACTCTTTATGGAAGTATCCTGGATCTATAAGAACCCCTAAATCCCTCCTTTGCACTTGAAGGCATTCAAAACACCAAGCGCAGCGTTTTTGAATACTTTTTATTTTCAAAAAATGGCGCCGTTAAGATGGCGGTAAACTGAAAGTGATGTCATGTCAGCTCTTCCAGGTTACTATAGTGGCGACCCGATCAAAGCCGATCCCGGCTTTCTTCGGGTCTCCAACTAGCCGGCAGACCTGCCAGCTGGTAGCTTGGGTCTCCTGGTGGGACGGGAGACCCTGAGTGAGCAACGGGAGAGGGGGAGACGTCCTTTCCCACTGCTTGTAATGACAACCCGAGCGGCTGGTTAGAGAGCCGACCATCGACTCTAAAAAAAATGGTACTGCGGTGATGCCTGCAGCTGTATATCCTTGCAGTACAACCACTTGAAGTCCAGTAGCGTTCTAGGTACATGATTTGGCAGAAAGTGGTTAAACCCCAAAGGTCAAAGTTCAGGAGGTGTGGCTTGGACACAGGAGTAGAACAGGGGTTAGGGTTATTGCTAGTATAGACTTAGGGTTAAGTTAGAGGTTTAGGGTTTAAAGAGGGTTGGGATATTCCTTTTTTCCCCCCTAATCCAAAAAACTGAGCGGGTTCTGGGAAAGGTAGGTATTTTAGGGTGGGAGAGTCAAAGAGAAAGGTCAAAGTTCGGGAGATGTGCCCCCAAAGGTCAAAGTTCAAGAGGTGTGGCTTGGACACAGGAGTAGAACAGGGGTTAGGGTTATTGCCGGTACAGACTTAGGGTTAGGTTAGACGTTTAGGGTTTGAAGAGGGTTAGGATAGTGCTTTTTTCCCCCTTAATCCAAAAAACCGAATGGGTTCTGGGAAAGGTAAGGATTTTAGGTTGGGAGAGTTAAAGGTCAAAGGTCAGGAGGCGTATCCCCAAAGGTCAAAGGTCAGGAGGTGTGGCTTGGACACAGGAGTAGAACACTTGTGGTGGCTTGGACACCAGAGTATTTTTGGCAGTTAGTACTGAAGCTATGGCTGCAGCAAGATGCCATAATCCCGATATTCATTTTACTCCCAGGGGCCAGACTTTCTGCTTAAAGTGATCTGAGCTGCAGATTTGCAGCTGGATCACTTTTAGAAATGGCGGGAGGAGTTGCCCCCCACCATTTTCTAGTAGTTCCCAGGCTTACCTGAACAATCGTTAGCTCTGGGAACTGATCCAGTGCTGGCAGCGGCTGGTCACAGAGATGAGCGAAGGAAAGATGGCCTCCGCTCATCTCTATGGCCTAGGAGGACCGGAGCGACGTCATGACATCACTTCTGGTTCCGGCCCCATGCAAACAAGGCCTTTTTTTTTTTTTTTTTTTTTTTTTTTTTTAGCCAAAAGAAAAAAAAAAGTTTTTGTGATCCTTTGCTTTTAAAAAGGTAGAGGAGAGATTTGGGGTCTTATAGACCCCCAGATCTCACTGTAAAGAGGACCTGTCAAGCTGTATTGTTATTGCGAGAGATGTTTACATTTGTTGTGATAGCAATAAAAGTGATAAAAAAAAAATTAAAGGAACAGTGTAAAAATGGAAAAACTAATAGAATAAATAATAATAGTTTTAAGCAGCCCCGTCCCCCCTGTGCTCGCCCGCAGTGGTGAACACATATGTAGGTCACGCCCACATATAAAAACGGCGTTTGCATCACACATGTGAGGTATCGCCGCGAATGTTAGAGCGAGAGCCGTACATGTAAGTTATACGGTCGGCAAGTGGTTAAAGAAAATGACATAGTCAACAATGCAGCACTACAAACACTATATGAAATTGAAGGGGAGGGAACAACATAAGAATCAGGAATGGGTATAAAAGCAAGAAAAAGGAACACACAGATATACTTGAGCAATACGTCTCAGCATGTAGTCAGATAAAGTGTCACATAGCTCTTAAGGTAATGGAGCAAGCAGAGCAAAATCAAAGAAGGTGTTGTTGAGACATCAACACTTATCTCGTTAAAATTACATTATTGAAATACTTCTGGGATCTTCAAGCCAAGGGTTCCACTGCTTGTAGAAAAGATCTATCGATATAGATGGACTTTAGCGAACATATATTCTATCACGCAATGTTCATTAAGGATTTTTATTACTGAGGGGAGAGAAGGTAGACTAGGGTTTTTCCAATTGCTGGCCATCTATCAAAATGTGGGTTCCCTAAAGGGTGAAACGTGATAGACCAGGCATCCAGCCCCATTCCTAAAGGAGCCACTTGAAGGGTCAAGCTAACACTAAGACCAGTAATCCTATTTGTAAAATGAATGATATCTCTCCAGAAAGTGGTTAAGGATGGGCATTCCCACCAAATGTGAGATGGGGTTCCAGCCTGTTTGCAATTTCTCCAGCACTTAGTGAATAGTTAGGATAGATAGATGCCCTGAAGGGAGTATAATACCATCAATGATACATTTTCATGGCTGATTCCCAATGTGAGACATTTTTAGAGGGATCGTAGGACTTCCGGACTGCTTAATGCCATATTTAGGAATGAACATTTTTAATTTGGCAGATTGAGCTCCCATTGATTTAAGTTGGGTTTGTGTTTGACATCTGAACTCCTTTGAAGTTTGCTGAACAATGCTTGAACTGAACCCAGGGCAGATTGGCTCATCCCCAGTTGCCGCTGACTGCTAAAAAATTCCAACCACAGTATAAATTCCTTTCCAGCTAACATCGCTGGACTTCCTGATTTTTCCTCGGGAATTGATTATGAATTTATCCCCCTGGCCCTTTACAGGGAGGAGCGAGCCCACTGGCAACACTCCCTCTAATTCCAGTCCCCACCCCTACAACTTGTCCTTTACCCTGACCGTTCACTCTGCCTTCTTGTCACAGTCTGGGATCAGGCTTGAAGGCCAGTCCTGTAGCAATACAGAGGTTCATGCACTAGTCAGCTGGATGAATACAGATGTATAAAGTAGATCCCCCTAGAAGATGATGCTGACTCACTCGAAGTGTGGGGTCTTAGCAGTGGACGGTCTTCACCAGAGCTCCTAATGGTGTAGGTTTAGCTACAGTATGTGCTAATTCCAGGTTCTAGCCCTTTGTATTGCCTCAGAAGGAAGAGACCAAGAGGGGTCAGGTAGCTGATGAAACAGATAGTGAACAAACAAAAGCCAGTCAATGAGCAAGCCAAAAGGTCAGTAACATATAGTAGCTGGATGGGATCAGGTGGAGGTGTAGTCAATGAACAACGCAAGGATCGATATAACAAGTGGTAGTGAAAATAAGGACACCAGCAGGTATGCAAAGGCACAAGATTTCAGCTGGAGAGAGCAGAATAATCTGACATAAACAGGACATGCAGAGGCATGGTTTATATAGGAAGTTCATGGGAGGACCAAGAATTTCAAGGGGCACAAGAAACACGGTGAAACATAAGGTTGTCCAAGGAATCAGACAAAGAGCTGTTCAGTTTCTCAGGTGGCTTAGCAAGAAGATCTACTGCCAGAGGTACAGTACTGAGTCCTGACAAACAGGAAGTGCACGGACATAGCTTAAATAGGAAGTTCATAGGAGGAGCAAGGAGTTCAAGATGCACAAGAAACACAATGAAAAGTAAGGTTACCCAAGGAATTAGGCCGAGAGCTGTCCAGTATCTCAGGTGGCTCAGCCAGAGGTACTGGGTTGTGGCAAACTGGAAGTGCAAGGACATAGCTTGAATAGGAAGCTCATGGGAGGAGTAAGGAGTTCAAGGTGCACAAGAAACGCAATGAAAAGTAAGGTTGTCCAAGGAATTAGGCCGAGAGCTGTCCAGTATCTCAGGTGGCTCAGCAAGAAGATCTGCTGCCATAGGTACTGGATTGTGACAAACTGGAAGTGCAAGGACATAGCTTGAATAGGAAGCTCATGGGAGGAGCAAGGAGTTCAAGGGGCACAAGAAACACAATGAAAAGTAAGGTTGTCCAAGGAATTAGGCCGAGAGCTGTCCAGTATCTCAGGTGGCTCAGCAAGAAGATCTGCTACCATAGGTACTGGGTTGTGGCAAACTGGAAGTGCAAGGACATAGCTTGAATAGGCAGCTCATGGGAGGAGGAAGGAGTTCAAGGTGCACAAGAAACATAGTGAAACATAAGGTTGTTTAAGCAATCAGGCAGAGAACTTTTTCCAGCATCTCAGCTGGCTCAGTAAGAAGATCTACTGCCAGAGTTACTGGTTCCTGACAAACATATTGAGAACAATTACGATGTACAAAATAAACTACTTCCGTGAATTCAACATTTTTAGAAGACACTTTTTTTAGGCAATTTTATTTCCACAAAGATTTTATTGTGTACAGAAATTGCGGGGATTCTTTTTTTTTTTTTTAGGCAATTTTACCAGTTATGAAATCCGGTAAGCTCCCAGCTCACAGGTGTTATTCTGTATTTACCGCAAAGCTGGGAAAATTGCAGAAGGAAAACAACAGTGTACAAATATGAAAAAAAATAAATAAAAAAGATGTACTGCCAAAGCTTTCCCCCGGCTTAAAAGAACCCGGGCTGTGTACGTGACCGTCTTCCTAAAGTCACTTTAATATGTATGGGCTGCGCCGCTCTGTCTGTATGTGGATCAGGTTCTGAGTTTAGGGGTCACAGGCTATAAATGGTGAAGGGCACCATTAAAGTGTGTACTTGCAAAATATTTTTCCTCTCCGAGTCCCTTGGTAAACATTATCCTCTGCAATAAAACACGGCGTGTTGTGCCGGGGAGAGGAGAGGGAGAGAGAAATCTGCTGCCGAATATCATGGGACTGGAGGCGGAAAGTTTAACAAATCGAAAATTCCACAGGGGTAATCACGTACGGGCTTGGATTATACAAAGAGGACCTGTCACTGAAAAGGGCTTACACAAGAATGTCGCTACTAATCCTTGACTTACCTGAACAGGATTACCATTGAAGGATTTGTATTTTTTCCTTTAGATTTACCCGGGAACAAGTCTGGAGCAGAAAACTGTCTATCATTTGCTGCTTTTCCAACTGTCCATGCTCATGCTGGATGACCCAGACTGTACCCAAGCTCCTGAGTGTGCAATTATAGATGTTACCCACTTGACGACCAACTGTATGCATCATCCTGGTATTATTTTTTTTTTTTTCAGCCAACGGTCAACTTTTTTTTGTAAAAGCAATCCTAGTGGCTAATTAGCCACTAGATTGCTTTTTTACAAGCAGCTGGAGGTGACATCCTGGGCTGCTGTTAGAAATCACAGTGCAACCTACCCCTCTTTTTTTTCACATTTATTTAACAGCCCTGTTGGGGGGGGGGCTGGGGGGTGGGATTTGGTGAAATGTCAAGGGTCTAAACAGACCCCTGATGTCTGATGAGGCCACATGCTGTCAGGGCTGGGCTAAGCCCTTCCTTCTCTGAGCTGGCCGCTCAGCTGTCGTCTAATTACCAGCTCCTATCTCTCCACAGTGACTCACCTGTTGATGATATCCTGCTCGTCGGTCCTGCCTACTTAAGCCGTCCAGCCCAGAGGATCTCTGCCTTCTCCTTGGTCAACATCACAAAGACTATCTCCTGCATTCCTGTTAAAAGACTTGCTTGGCTGACATCCCTTCTGGTTCCAGATCCTGCTTGCTGTTTTACTACGCTCATCTCTGGATCCCTGACGTTTGGCTTCTCTGACTATCCGTTCCGGTTACTGAACTTTGGCTATGTTTTGACTATGTTTGTTCTATTTACTTTTATTATTAAACAAGTGTGATTTCACTTTATTTCTGTCTCGGTCCGATTTCATGGTTTCTGACACATATTTACGTGATGAATGGAAACGGTGAGTGATTGGCACCAGTCACTCAATGTGTTCATTCAGGAAAGAATGATTAGATATTTACGGTCCCCCCCCCTCCATCCGGAAGCATCCCCTTGTATGCCCTCAGCATCTGCCGCTGGTGGGTGAGAGGAGGGAAACCGGCAATGCTACAGGGGAGGGGGGGCACAGAAAGAGGCACAGGCAGCAGGCGGGTCAGGTGGGGGCGCAGATACCAATCCCCCTGCAGTGCAGCCGGAGGAAGAAAAAGGAGGAGGAGCCAGCAGAGCTGCAGGGGGAGCCACAAGAGTTGGCAATAAGGCAGTACAGCTGTTGTCCTTAAAATGATGGAGCCCAGGCCCTGGACATGAGGGCTGGCTGTACTATCTTTTCAGCAGCTCTGGTGAAGTCTCCCCCCCTTCCCTCCACCTTCCACAGCTCTCTCAGGTTCTCCCGTCCCACCGGAAGACCCAAGTGTGCAGTCGGCTGCTCTGCCGGCTGACTATAGAGCTGGTCGGAGACCAGAATAGCTCTGATCATCTCTATGGTATAGGAAACCGGAAGCAATTAATCATTTCATCACTTCCGGTTTTGGGGTTCTAAACAAACCCTTAGTGGTTTGAAAAAAAGCATTGGATCATAAGGATCTTGGTATGATGCAAAGCTTTTAAGGTCAGAGGAGAGATCTGGGGTCTAATTGACCCCAGATCTCTCAGTAAAGGGTACCTGTCACGGCCTATTGCTGTCACAGGGGTTATTTATAGTCCCTGTGACCATAGGTGTGTGCACAGGGTGTGCCGGATGTGACTGGGCACACCCTAGTCACCCTGCGCTGTACCGATTCCCCCTGCTTTCTGGCGCCCCTTGTCTCCCCCCCCCTGCAGTGCCTGTGAGGGTTGTTTCAAGAGTGAGAGCAGGGGAAGGGGCCGATAAATATTTCATTTACCAGCCCCTTCCTTTTCTGAATGAACACAGTGAGTGACCTGTACCAATCTCTCCTGTGTTCATTACCTGAAGCATAGTAAACGATGATGCTCAGCATAGAGCACTTCTCATTCCTTCACTTTCCAGCAGGGGAGGCCCATCCATTGTGGGCACACGGGTGCCGCCTCCCCTATCCACTGCCACTGCCCTCCCAATCCATGCATGAATTCCTATAGCGGGGATGGGCGGAGGTGTGTTTAAAGCCTTTTAGAGCTAGAGGCTCTAAAAGGCTTTAAAATAGGGTGGGCCCGGGGCGCAGAGCATTGCGTCTGGAGCCCACCCAGTTGTGTTGCAACAGCGAATGGATATTCGCTGTTGCAACACTGATCCTCCTCCCGGCTAATCAAGAAGCGGGTCTGATACCCGTCACCCGATTGGCTGAAAGAACAGGCGATCCTATTGGACGGTTAGGGAGGAGGGGAGGAGACGCTCGGCACAGACACAGGAGCCGATGCCCGCCACAGCCTGATGTCCGCCAATGTCCCTGCCGCTGTCCGATGTGCCCGCCGCTGCCCGATCCCCGCCGCTGCCCAATGTGCCCACCGCCTAGATGTGGTAAGTGCCAGTGGACCAGAATAAAGCGAGGGGGCGCGGTTGGGGGATTTGAGGTGCCACGGGGGGGTGGTTGTTTGCCACCCCCCAAACAAGAAACCGCCAGCTGCCACTGCTGTCCAGTGCAGCTGAGGCTGCAGAAAAAGAGACTGGGGAAGCTCTGTCCTCAGTCCCTTTTTGTGTCTCTAAAGTGAGACCTCAGGGGTCTGTGAGACCTCAGGGGACCCCTGACAGTTCACCAAATCCCCCCAACGGGGCTCCTAAAAATATTGTAAACACATAATAAAAAATAATATTGTAAAAAATTATTTAAAAAACTAAATTATAAAAAAGAATAAAAATAAAAAACTACTGGCACCAATCTCTGCTCTACTGACACCTTCCACTGCTCTGCTGTTTTTGCTCTGGGGTGCAGACACTAATGCAACAGGCTGCACACAACAATGCATGTGACAACAATAAAAATAAAGAAGAAATAAATAAAATAAAGCGACAGTGTGAAAAAAAAATGAAAAAAAAATAAAAAATGCTATCGTGCCCCTGTCCACCCGTGCTAGTGCGCAAAGGCGAGCGCAGACGTTGAACACGCCTGTGCGCAAACAGCAATCACCCCACACATGTGAAGTATCACCACGAATGGCAAATCAAGAGCAGTAATTCTAGCACCAGACCCCCTGTGTAAATCTAAAGCGGTGAGCTGTAAGGCTCGATTCACACCTATGCATGTTGCTTTTGAGCGTTTTTGGAGGTTTTTTTTTCATGCTTGCCACGTTTTTGAGCAGCGTTTTTGCCGCGTTTTTGCCGCGATTTGCGGTTTGCGTTTTTTTTTTTTTTTTTTTTTTTTACAGTTTTTTTTTACAGTCTAAAAAAAAAATTAAAAAAAAAAAAACGGCAAAAACGCACCAAAAACGCTGCAAAAACGGTGCACTTGCGTTTTTGATGCTTGTCCATTGAAATCCATTACATGCAAAACGCTGCTTTTTGCATGAAAAAAAGTCCCCGACCCCTTCCAAAAATGCAGAAAAACAAAAAGGCATTGATGTGAACATGTTCCATAGGAACCCATGTTAAAAAATTCCCGTGCATTTCTGCAAAATGCAAAATGCATCAAAAAACGCGCTAGTGTGAATGGAGCCTAAAGGCTTTTAAAGTGTTGCCTATGGATAGCAACATTTACGTAGTTTGTCACAGTGTCACATCCTCATGACATGTTTGGTATCTTTTTACTCAGCGTAACATCATCTTTTATAGTTTACCAACCAATTGGGCAATATGTTGGGTTTTTTTTTGCGCATTAAAATTACGAAAAGTGTATTTTTTCCAAGAAAAAACAAAGATTGTGCGCAGCGCCAATACCATGTGACATAAAAAATTGCAACACCCACTGGTTTATTGTTTGGGGGTTCTAAGTAATTTTCTAGCAAAGAATACAGATTTTTTTACATGTAAACAAAAAGTGTCAGAAAAGACTTATGCCGCGTACACACGATCGGATTTTCCGTCGGGAAATGTTGGATGTGAGCTTGTGGGCGGTAAATCCGACCGTTTGTACGCTCCATCGGACAACTGTTGTCAGACTTTCCGCCAACAAATGTTGGATGGCAGGTTCTCAAATTTTTCCGCGGACAAATGTCTGTTGTCGGATTTTCCGAGCGTGTGTACACAAGTCCATTGGACAAAAGTCCAAAGTACAAACACGCATGCTCGGAAGCGAGGATGAGCCGGAAGCGGTCGGTCTTGTAAACTTGCGTTCGTAATGGAGAATTAACATTTTGTGACGCGGCAAATGATGAAATCTGGAAATGCAGCGCACAATTCTCTTCTTCTATAATGGGATAATAATGAAGCTGCTTTGCTGGTGATACTGATGGAGTTATTGCAAACAAATTTTCAAAGGCTTTTTTTTTTTCTAGTGATATCAAGAATAATATTTTTTTTTTTTTTGGAACAAGTTACCACAACACTATTATCCTGTAGTTTTTAAGATCAAAGATACAACTATGTTGGTGTCTCTTGTTAATGTTACATTGTATTCGACTCCCAAACTGTCATTTGAAGTAAAACACATCGCCAAGTATTATTCTACACAATGTTTTTATTGTGCATTAAAAAAACAAAAAAACAAATAAAATTAGACATGATATCTGCCAATAGAACTTAACCAAAAAGTTCATATAGAAAATATACCAAATCAAATAATTATTATTTAACCCAAAAAATAATGTCAAAGCAATAACTCCAAGGCCAATAATAAATAACACGTTATCTCCTCCGATTCGGCAACATGGCTGGTCAACGAACGACCGTTCAGAAACGAACTGAAAAGCGCGAAATGAAAAACGCGAAAATAAAAGCCCGAATCAACACTCACCAAACTTCTACTAACAAGAAATTAGCAGAAGGAGCCCAAACGGTGGCACTAAAGAGCTGAAAAACAACATAGTACGTCACTACGTTCGTAATTGTTGGCCAACATTTTTGTGGCCGTGTGTATGCAAGACAAGTTTGGGCCAACGCCCTTCGGACAAAATTCCACGGTTTTGTTGTCGGAAAGTCCGATCGTATGTACGAGGCTTTGGTCTTGTGACTAGCTAAACTGCTTCATGGCCAGCGGTCATTCAAGCCTAGATGGCCTTTGTCATGTATTAAATGTTGATTTGTAAACCCCCCCCCAAAAAAATGTACACACAATAAAAGACAGATATCAATCAAACATTTAAAAGTCTATAAAAAATGTAAAAAAAACATTAAAAACAATCCTGTTTCCCTTTCAGAACATAGCATTTTTAGTTGGAGGCAATTGAATTAATTTTTTTTTTACTATGTTGCACCCACAGAAATTTGATCCAGAATTGCCAGAAATTAATGAGTGTGTTGGTTTATAAATAAATTACCAAAAGTATTGGGACGCGGCTTAAAGGGGCCACCGGTGTGGGGTTGTTTTTCAATGGTTTGGCGCCTTCCAGTGAAGGGAACTCTTAAGGCGTCAGCATACCAAGACATTTTGGACAATTTCATTCTCCCAACTTTGTGGGAACAGTTTGGGGACGGCCCCTTCCTGTTCCAACATGACTGCCCACCAGTGCACAAAGCAAGGCTACGCTCTAATTCATCCCAAAGGTATTCTATCGGGTTGAGGTCAGGACTCTGTGCAGGCCAGTCAAGTTCCACCACCCTAAACTCGCTCATCCATGTCTTTATGGACCTTGCTTTGTGCACTGGTGGGCAGTCATGTTGGAACAGGAAGGGGCCGTCCTCAAACTGTTCCCACAAAGTTGAGGACATGAAATTGTCCAAAATGTCTTGGTATGCTGACGCCTTAAGAGTTCCCTTCACTGGAACTAAGGGGCCAAACCCAACCCCTGAAAAACAACCCCCACACCATAATCCCCCCTCCACCAAATGATTTGGACCAGTGCACAAAGCAAGGTCCATAAAGACATGGATAAGCGAGTTTGGGGTGGAGGAACTTGACTGGCCTGCACAGAGTCCTGATCTCAACCCGATAGAACACCTTTGGGATGGATTAGAGTGGAGACTGCGAACCAGGCCTTCTCATCCAACATCAGTGCCTGACCTCACAAATGCTCTTCTGGAAGAATGGTCAAACATTCCCATAGACACCCTCCTAAACCTTGTGGACGGCCTTCCCAGAAGAGTTGAAGCTGTTATAGCTGCAAAGGGTGAAGCCAACTCAATATTGAACCCTACGGACTAATGCCCCGTACACACGGTCATATTTTCCGATGGAAAAAGAGCGATCGGATTGTGTTGTCGGAAATTCCGATCGTGTGTGGGCTCCATCGGACTCTTTCCGTCGGAATTTCCGACACACAAAGTTTGAGAGCAGGATATAAAATTTTCAGACAGCAAAATCCGATCGGTTAAATTCCGATTGTGTGTACACAAATCCGACGCACAAAGTGCCACGCATGCTCAGAATAAATAAAGAGATGAAAGCTATTGGCCACTGCCCCGTTTATAGTCCCGACGTACGTGTTTTACGTCACCGCATTCAGAACGATCGGATTTTCTGTCAACTTTGTGCGACCGTGTGTATGCAAGACAAGTTTGGTCCAAAATCCGTCGGAAAAGATCCGATGGATTTTGTGGAATGTCCGATCGTGTGTACGGGGCATAAGACTGGGATGCCATTAAAGTTCATGTGCGTGTCAAGGCTGGCGTCCCAATACTTTTGAATATATAGTGCAGGGATATGCAATTAGAGGACCTCCAGCTGTTGCAGAACTACAAGTCCCATGAGGCATAGCAAGACTCTGACAGCCACAAGCATGACACCCAGAGGCAGAGGCATGATGGGACTTGTAGTTTTGCAACAGCTGGAGGTCCGCTAATTGCAGATCCCTGATATAATGTATCATTTACAATGTATGATAAATAAATGTATCAGTCTTTCTGTACACTGTAGATCCTCAATATCTGATGTCTTGGGATCGGGTTGGCATGTTCCTGAGCACAACATCATCAGTCTGTCACGTGGACTTTTATTTCCCTCCAAATAGGTGACACTTTTCGGTTGGCTCCGTCGCAGCGACGCGATGTGAAAGCAGATTTGTATCCATCATAAAGCCGACTTCAGTCATTAAATGAGTCTTAGAAGCCGAACTCGATCTCCTGTGCCGGCAACTTTATTGTCTGCCGTTACAAAGAATTACATTTTACAAAACATCTGTTGCTTGTGATACCTTTTAATTGAAAAGCTAAAATGTTACCCCGTGCGCGCTAATCTCCTTCATCGGTCAGCGATAGCGACTTTATACCGCGGAATCTGGTAATAAATGATAGAAGATTGTATTGTTAAACGCCGCATGAAGGGAGAGCGTTACTTGGCTCGCTTCCAAGTCTCTGGGATGTGAGGGAAATGGAATGGGAGGCAGGAAAAGGAATTACAGGCAAAGCTTCATTCAATGAGATGACAGCCGGTGAGCTTTAAAGTCATTGTTTTTTTTATTTTGTTTTTTTTTTTTTTTTTAACCGCTTCAGCCCCGGAAGATTTTAGCCCCTTGCGATTCGGCACTGCGTCGCTTTAACTGTCAATTGCGCGGTTGAACGACGTTGCACCCAAACAAAACTGACGTCCTTTTTTTTCCCCACAAATGGTGAATATTTGATCACCTCTGAGGTTTTTATTTTTTGCGCTATAAACAAAAAAAACTATTTTGAAAAAAACGCAATATTTTGTACTTTTTGCTACAACAAATATCATCCAAAAAAATATATAAAAAAACATTTTTTTTCCCCCTCAGTTTAGGCCGATATGTATTCTTCTACATATTTTTGGTAAAAAAAAAAAAAAAAAAACGCAATAAGCGTATATTGATTGGTTTGCGCAAAAGTTATAGCGTCTACAAAATAGGGGATAGTTTTATGGCATTTTTATTAATAATTTTTTTTGTTTTTTTTTTAAACGCATTATTTTGTACTTTTTGCTATAATAAATATCCCCATTTTTTTTTTTTTTTTTAAAAAAAAGCAAATTTGTTCTCAGTTTAGGCCGATATATATTCTCCTGCATATTTTTGGTAAAAAAAAAAAAAAATCGCAATAAACATATATTGATTGGTTTGCGCAAAAGTTATAGCGTCTACAAAATAGGGGATAGATTTATGGCATTTTTATTAATAATTTTTTTTATTTTTTTTTTTTTTAACGCATTATTTTGCACTTTTTGCTATAATAAATATCCCCATTTTTTTTTTTTTTTTTTTAAAAAAGCAAATTTTTTCTCAGTTTAGGCCGATATGTATTCTCCTGCATATTTTTGGTAAAAAAAAAAAAAAATCGCAATAAACATATATTGATTGGTTTGCGCAAAAGTTATAGCGTCTACAAAATAGGGGATAGATTTATGGCATTTTTATTAATAATTTTTTTTATTTTTTTTTTTTTAACGCATTATTTTGTACTTTTTGCTATAATAAATATCCCCATTTTTTTTTTTTTTTTTTTTAAAAAAGCAAATTTTTTCTCAGTTTAGGCCGATATGTATTCTCCTGCATATTTTTGGTAAAAAAAATAAATAAATCCCAATAAGCGTTTATTGATTGGCTTGCACAAAAGTTATAGCGTCTACAAAATAGGGGATAGATTTATAGCATTTTTATTATTATTATTATTTTTTTTTTACTAGTAATGGTGGCGACCTGCGGTTTTTATCGTGACTGCGACATTATGGGGACACGTCGGACAATTTTGACACATTTTTGGGACAGCGATCAGTGCTTTATAGTGCAAAAAAAAAAAAAAAAGCAGAGGTGATCCAATGCCACCAAAAAGAAAGCTCTATTTGTGGGGGAAAAAAAAGGACATAAATTTTGTCTGGGTACAATGTCGCACGACCGCGCAATTGTCAGTTAAAGTGACGCAGCGCCGTGTTGCAAAAAATGGCCTGGTCATTAACGGGGCAAATCCTTCCGGTCCTTAACCACTTCAGCCCCGGAAGATTTTACCCCCTTCCTGACCAGGCCGTTTTTTGTGATTCGGCACTGCGTTGCTTTAACTGACAATTGTGCGGCCGTGCGACGTTACACCAAAACAAAATTGACGTCCTTTTTTTCCCCACAAATAGACCTTTCTTTTGGTGGTATTTGATCGCCTCTGCGGTTTTTATTTTTTGCGCTATAAACGAAAAAAAGAGCGTCATTTTGAAAAAAAGCAATATTTTTTATTTTTTGCTATAATAAATATCCCCCAAAAATATATATAAAAAACCACATTTTTTTCCTCAGTTTAGGCCGATAATTATTCTACATATTTTTGGTAAAAAAAAAAAAAAAAATCGCAATAAGCGTATATTGATTGGTTTGCGCAAAAGTTATAGCGACTACAAAATAGGGGATAGATTTATGCCATTCTTATGTTTTATTTAATTTTTTTTACTAGTAATGGTGGCAATCTGCGATTTTTATCATGATTGTGACATTGCGGCAGACACATCAGACACTTTTGACACTATTTTGGGACCACTTATACAAGGCCACTAGGTCGAAACACGTAGGGCTTGCTACACAAAGTAAAAGCAATGTGGGAAGCAGGTGCAGCAATCCCTACGCATTTCAACCTAGTGGCCTTCAACTGGGGCACTGCCAGTTAACCATAAGTTACCCCTTGTATTGTGACCCCACTACATCCCTGCTACCCCCTACACTGTGGCCTCTCTACATCCCTGATACCTCTAGCACTATAGGCATCCAAGCTACCGCAAGCATTGCTACCCCCTATACACCCCAGATCCCCCTCAGCATAGTTTTCCCCCATACACCCTTGATATCCCCCAGCACCATTATTCCATTCATGTAGTACCCCCTTTTCCAGTGGAGATACTGGAAATAATAGGTATCGTTCTGCACAGCATGGCGCACCGCTGCCAGCCTGCCTCCCCTGTGTATCCATCACTTTCAGTGCCATTATGGGGCCCCCAAATTTGGGGCAGCGTGGGCTCAAGGACCAGCTGCTTTGGGGAAAGTGCAGGGGTCCTCCATGCAGCTGGGGGCCCCTGGGCAGTTCCCAGGTGTGCCCACTCATTAAGACAGCCCTGGGCAAATCCTGGAAATGTTGCGGAGGTTAAGGCGGCAAGATGTAGCCAGTGATTGGATGTGGGGGCTGAAGGAGAGGTCAGAGTCAAAGATTATACCCAGCACCCTGGCATGTGTGGATGGACCAATGGTTGTGCCGTTGATCTTGATGGTAAAGTCATGGAGAGGGGAGGAGGAAATATTTCAAGCTCAGTTTTAGAAAGACTGAGTTTAAGATTGTAGTGTGGCATCCATACAGACATGCCGTTCAGTAAGTTTGTGATCCATGAGGAGATTGAGGGGGTAAGTTGAGGAGTGGAGGGATAGATCTGTCCGTTGGTTTTGGCAGTTAGTAGGTCATTGGTAAGTTTTAGTAGAGCAGTTTCAGTGGAATGTTGCGGAAGCCGGACTGTAGGGAGTCGAGAAGGTTGTTGCCAGTGAGGTAGCAACTCATACGGTTGTGGACAAGGCGTTCAAGAAGTTTGGAGGCAAACCAGAGCAGGGAGATGGGTCTTAAAGTGGAGTTCCACTCAAAAATGGAACTTCCACTTTTTGGATTCCTCCCCCCCTCCGGTGTCACATTTGGCACCTTTCAGGGGGGAGGAGGGAGCAGATACCTGTCTAATACAGGTATTTGCTCCTACTTCCTGGCATAGATCACCGTGGTGCTTGCGGTGACCTATGCTACTACCCCGTCCTCCTCCACTGTATTCTGGGAGACACACAGGTCCCAGAACACAGCAGGGACCTGAGAGGATGCGCAGCGCGACTCGTGCATGCGCAGTAGGGAACCAGAAAGTGAAGCCGCACGGCTTCACTTCCTTATTCCCTTACCGAGGATGGTGGAGGCAGCAGCCGAGAGCCGAAGGACGGATCGGCTTTGGCTGCCGACATCACGGGCTCCCTGGACAGGTAAGTGTCCATATATTAAAAGTCAGCAGCTGCAGTATTTGTAGCTGCTGGCTTTTAATATGTTTTTTTTCAGCGAACCTCCGCTTTAAATTATTCAAAAAGGTGGGGTCTATGAGGAGGTTGAGGGGGTAAGTTGAGGAGTGGAGAGATAGATCTGGATGTCATCAGCATAGAGGTGGTATTGAAAGCCATGGGAGGTTATCAACTGGCCCAGGGAAGAGGTATAGAGAGAGAATAGGAGGGGCTCAAGGACAGAGCCTTGGGTTACTCCAACAAAAAGAGGAAGAGTAGTGGAGGAGATGGTGTTGTATGTGACAATGAAAGTGCGCTGAGATAGGTAGGAGAACCATGAGAGAACAGAATCACAGAGTCCAAGGGAGTGGAGTTTGTTGAGGACGAGCGGGTGGTCAACTGTGTTGAAAGCAGCAGAAAGGTCCAAGAGTATGAGTATGGAGTACTGGCCGTTGGTTTTGGCAGATAGTAGGTCATTGGTGAGTTTTAGTAAATCAGTTTCAGTGGAATGTTGCGTAAGCCGGACTGTAGGGGATCGAGAAGGTTGTTGTCAGTGAGGTAGCAACTCATACGGTTGTGGACGAGGCCTTCAAGAAGCTTGGAGGCAAACCAGAGCAGGGAGATGGGTCTTAAGTTATTCAAAAAGGTGGGGTCTATGAAGAGATTGAGGGGGTAAGTTGAGGAGTGGAGAGATAGATCTGGATGTCGTCAGCATAGAGGTGGTATTGAAAGCCATGGGAGGTTATCAACGGGCCCAGGGAAGAGGTATAGAGAGAGAATAGGAGGGGCTCAAGGACGGAGCCTTGGGGTACTCCAACAGAAAGAGGAAGAGTAGTGGAGATGGTGTTGTATGTGACACTGGAAGTGCGCTGAGATAGGTAGGAGGAGAACCATGAAAGAACAGAATCACGGAGGCCAAGGGAGTCTAGTTTATTGAGGAGGAGCGGGTGGTCAGCTGTGTTGAAAGCAGCAAAAAGGTCCAAGAGTATGAATATGGAGTAGTGGCCGTTGGTTTTGGCAGTTAGTAGGTCATTGGTGAGTTTTAGTAAGGCAGTTTCAGTGGAATGTTGCGGAAGCCGGACTGCAGGGGGTCGAGAAGGTTGTTGTCAATGAGGTAGCAACTCATACAGTTGTGGACAAGGCATTCAAGAAGCTTGGAGGCAAACCAGAGCAGGGAGATGGGTCTTAAGTTATTCAAAAGGTGAAGTCCATTGAGGGTTTTTTTAAGTATTGGGTTAACCAGTGCATGTTTGAGCGGAGAGGGAAAAGTGCCGCAGGAGAGGGAGCGGTTGAAGATGTGGGTTAGAGAGTTTAGAATAGAACAGGAAGGTGGTACCACATAGCACTCGCGTTGCTGTATACTGACTAACTTTTATGACTTTGTCACAAATGAAGTGCTTGCTGGATACCGTTAGCAGTTTGCAGTTCACTAATCTTACAATGACTGGGAATTGTATTTTAACAATGGTTATTAGAATGAGCAACTATATGATGAGTGGTCTTCAGAATTTCAATGCCTTCCATCTGACGACTTTCCATTATAACCTATAAAATGAGCGCAATCACTATTTAATGTTATACAGTACATGTACGTTTCTATGTAGCTGTGTGATTGTATCCATAGACCAAGGATACAGTTATCAGTAGGAACGCTTCGCCTGCCAGAAGAGGAGAAAAGACCCGGAGTTCGAAATGAAAATAACTATAATGTAACACTGGCACCCCGAGCAAATGTAAAAGGCAGGCTGTTATTACCGCTGTATAATAAAGGTAGCCGAGAAAATGTTCCACTGCATAATGCAAATACAAAGGCCATTGACTTTGACCTGGAATATTTCCACTGAATGAGTACAAGAATCGCATATCAGAAGCAATCTGCAATAATAAAGACACATAAAGGAAACTGGATAGGCAACGCAAGCACTGCCGACACTGAAATGTCACACCTGACATCTTACACAATTCTCCCGCCAAAAGAAAATTTTACAAAAAAAATAAATAAAAGGGTCGTGATGATTGGGTTCAATAATAATGACAGAGACGTTGTTATTTATAAAACAAAAGTATAGAGGACATTTAAATGAAGCTTGCATCTTTTGAAGCCCAACAATTGCTCTTGATTAGGTCACCACAGGTTGAAGTATTTGTATTATGGACAGTTTTTTTTTTTTTTTTTCTGTTTTCTTTCAGTTTGAGTAAAGAAAACTATACATTTCTGGTCGGTTTTTATTTCTCTTGTGATCCCATTGGAAATATTTTTCATCACTTCCTGTCCCTTTGAATATACACTATATTACCAAAAGTATTGGGACGCCTGCCTTTACACGCACATGAATTTTAATGGCATCCCAGTCTTATGCCCCGTACACACGACCGGACTTTCTGGCAGACTTATGCCCCGTACACACGGTCGGACATTGATCTGACATTCCGACAACAAAATCCATGGATTTTTTCCGACGGATGCTCAAACTTGTCCTGCATACACACGGTCACACAAAGTTGTTGGAAAATCCGATCGTTCTGAACGCGGTGACGTAAAACACGTACGTCGGGACTATAAACGGGGCAGTAGCCAATAGCTTTCATCCCTTTATTTATTCTGAGCATGCGTGGCACTTTGTGCGTCGGATTTGTGTACACACGATCGGAATTTCCGACAACGGATTTTGTTGTCGGAAAATTTTATAGCAAGCTCTCAAACTTTGTGTGTCGGAAAATCCGATGGAAAATGTGTGATGGAGCCTACACACGGTCGTAATTTCTGACAACAAGGTCCTATCACACATTTTCCGTCGGAAAATCCGACCGTGTGTACGGGGCATTAGTCCGTAGGGTTCAATATTGAGTTGGCCCACCCTTTGCAGCTATAACAGCTTCAACTCTTCTGGAAAGGCCGTCCACAAGGTTTAGGAGGGTGTCTATGGGAATGTTTGACCATTCTTCCCGAAGAGCATTTGTGAGGTTATATAGTTACATAGTAGGTGAGGTTAAAAAAAAGACACAAGTCCATCAAGTCCAACCTATGTGTGATTATGTGTCAGTATTACATTGTATATCCCTGTATGTTGCGGTCATTCAGGTGCTTATCTAATAGTTTCTTGAAGCTATCGATGCCCCCTGCTGAGACCACCGCCTGTGGAAGGGAATTCCACATCCTTGCCGCTCTTACAGTAAAGAACCCTCTACGTAGTTTAAGGTTAAACCTCTTTTCTTCTAATTTTAATGAGTGGCCTCGAGTCTTGTTAAACTCTCTTCTGCGAAAAAGTTTTATTTCTATTGTAGGGTCACCAGTCCGGTATTTGTATATTAAAATCATATCCCCTCTCAAGGGTCTCTTCTCCAGAGAGAATAAGTTCAGTGCTCACAACCTTTCCTCATAACTAAGATCCTCCAGACCCTTTATTAGCTTTGTTGCCCTTCTTTGTACTCGCTCCATTTCCAGTACATCCTTCCTGAGGACTGGTGCCCAGAACTGGACAGCATACTCCAGGTGCAGCCGGACCAGAGTCTTGTAGAGCGGGAGAATTATCGTTTTATCTCTGGAGTTGATCCGCTTTTTAATGCCAATATTCTGTTTGCTTTGTTAACAGCAGCTTGGCATTGCTGAGCCTATCATCTACTAGGACCCCCAGGTCCTTTTCCATCCTAGATCCCCCCAGAGGTTCTCCCCCCAGTCTATAGATTGCATTCAGATTTTTGCCACCCAAATGCATTATTTTACATTTTTCTACATTGAACCTCATTTGCCATGTAGTTGCCCACCCCATTCATTTGTTCAGATCTTCTTGCAAGGTTTCCACATCCTGCGGAGAAGTTATTGCCCTGCTTAGCTTAGTATCGTCCGCAAATACAGAGATTGAACTGTTTATCCCATCCTCCAGATAGTTTATGAACAAATTAAATAGGATTGGTCCCAGCACAGAACCCTGGGGGACCCCACTACCCACCCCTGACCATTCCGAGTACTCCCCATTTATCACCACCCTCTGAACACGCCCTTGTAGCCAGTTTTCAATCCATGTACTCACCCTATGGTCCATGCCAACTGACCTTGGCATGTAAACGTTTATGGGGAACTGTGTCAAATGCTTTTGCAAAATCCAGATACACCACGTCTACGGGCCTTCCTTTATCTAGATGGCAACTCACCTCCTCATAGAAGGTTAATAGATTGGTTTGGCAAGAACGATTCTTCATGAATCCATGCTGATTACTGCTAATGATACCGTTTTCATTACTAAAATCTTGTATATAGTCCCTTATCATCCCCTCCAAGAGTTTACATACTATTGATGTTAGGCTGACTGGTCTGTAATTCCCAGGGATGCATTTTGGCCCTTTTTTAAGTATTGGTGCCCTTTTTAAATCAGCTGGTACCATTCCAGTCAGTATACTGTCTGTAAAAATTAGGAACAACGGTCTGGCAATCACTTGACTGAGTTCCCTAAGTACCCTCGGATGCAAGCCATCTGGTCCCGGTGATTTATTAATGTTAAGTTTCTCAAGTCTAATTTTATTTCTGTCCTCTGTTAACCATGGAGGTGCTTCCTGTGTTGTGTCATGAGGATAAACACTGCAGTTTTGGTTACTGAAGCCCCCCGATTCACTCGTGAAGACTGAGGAGAAGAATAAATTCAATACCTTCGCCATCTCCCCATCCTTTGTAACCAGATGTCCTTCCTCATTCTTTATGGGGTCAATAATGTCTGTCTGTCCTCCCTTTTTTACTGTTTACATACTTAAAGAATTTCTTTCTTTTTTGCTCTCCTCCGCTATGTGTCTTTCATGTTCTATCTTAGCCGTCCTAATTGCACCCTTACATTTCTTGTTGCATGCCTTATAAAGTCTGAATGCTGATGATGATCCCTCAACCTTGTATTTTTTGAAGGCCTTCTCCTTTGCTTCTATATGCATTTTTACATTGGAGTTAAGCCATCCAGGACTTTTGTTTGCTCTTTTAAATTTATTACCCAATGGGATACATTGGCTAATGCCCTTATTTAATATGCTCTTAAAGCAAACCCATCTCTCCTCCGTATTCTTTGTTCCTAATATTTTATCCCAATTTATGCCTTTTAGCAAGGTTCATAGTTTAGGGAAGTTGGCTCTTTTGAAATTCAGTGTCTTTGTATTCCCTTTATGTTTCCTATTTGTGTGATTTTTACTGAAACCAATTGACCTGTGATCGCTGTTACCTAAATTGCCCCGTATTTCCACATCTGTGATCAGGTCTGTATTTTTGGTAATCAGTAGATCCAGTAATGTTTTATTTCTAGTTGGTGCGTCTACCATCTGACCCATAAAATTGTCCTGCAAGACATTAAGGAACTTTCGAGCCTTAAATGAATGCGCGGTTCCCTCCGCCCAGTCTATGTCTGGATAATTAAAATCCCCCATTATGATAACACTTCCCATCCTTGCTGCTAATCCAAATTGTGATAGGAGATCATACTCCCAGTATTATTTTCCTCTTAGCTTCATCCCTTTGGAGCTCCACCTCCTCTCTAGCTCCCTTAGTGATGTCATCTCTCAAATTCACTTGTACATTATTCTTGATATATAGGCATACCCCTCCCCCTTTTTTACCCTCTCTATCCTTGCGGTAAAGGGTATACCCTTGAATGTTTGCCAGCCAATTATGAGAGGAGAGCTGTTGAACCAGGTCTCTGAAATTCCCACAAAATCTACATCTTCCTCGTACAACAGTATCTCTAGTTCACCCATCTTGTCCGCCACGCTCCTGGCATTGGTTAACATGCCACATAGTTTAGACCGGTCGCATATTGTCCTCTTATTGGGTGTTTCGAGATTGCAACTAGGACTTGCTACTATACTTACCTTGTGTTTTTGTGCTTTAGTGAACCTACCACTAATGCCCCCGATACTACCCTCTGGAATATCTTCCGCGCTGACTATCTCTACCTCTGGACCCTCCCTCCCATCACCTAGTTTAAAAACCTCTCTAACTTTTTGGCCATCTTCATTTCCAGCAGATCTGCACCCTCCTCATTTAGGTGCAGTCCGTCCCTTCTATAGTACCAGTTATCGACTGAGAAGTCGGCCCAGTCCTCCAGGAACCCAAACCCCTCCTTACTACACCAGCTCTTCAGCAACTTGTTTACTTCCCTAATCTCCCTCTGCCTTTCTGGTGTGGCTCGATGTACCGGTAGTATTCCTGAGAACACTACCTTGGAGGTCCTTTTCCTCAATTTAGCTCCTAAGTCTCTAAAATCATTGTTTAGGACACTCCATCTGCCTCTGACTTTGTCATTGGTGCCACCGTCTTCCCCAGCCCCTCCCAGTAATCTGTCCACAAGATCCGTGATGTGCCAAACCCGAGCGCCCGGTAGACAACATAATGTTTGGCGCTTCAGGTCTTGGTTACAGAGGTCAGGCACTGATTTGGACGAGAGGGCCTGGCTTACAGTCTCCGCTCTAATTTATCCCAAAGGTGTTCTATCAGGTTGAAATCAGGACTCTGTGCAGGCCAGTCAAGTTTCTCCACCCCAAACTCGCTCATCCATGTCTTTATGGACCTTGCTTTGTGCACTGGTGGGCAGTCATGTTGGAACAGGAAGGAGCCATCCCCAAACTGTTCCCACAAAGTTGGGAGCATGAAATTGTCCAAAATGACTTGGTATGCTGACGCCTTAAGAGTTCCCTTCACTGGAACTAAGGGGCCAAGCCCAACCCCTGAAAAACAACCCCACACCATAATCCCTCTTCTCCACCAAATGATTTGGACCAGAATCTGGAAGCCCCCTTTAACAAGGGGGCTTCCATACCTCTGCTGAGCGTTTTCTCATTCTAGCACATACTGGGCTTTTATTACAGCACCAGACCAAATGGTGAAGGAGTTCAAATTGCTTTAGTTGTTCATAATATTGCAGCACCCTCCTAGACTAGGATGCTGAGAAAATTTAGTGTTTAGCTTGCTCTGTAGCCAGAGGAGTTGGGTTTGATTGTTTAGGTCTTTTTGTGGTTTCCCGGTTGGTGAGATTAATTCCCCTTGTCTCTGTTGAGAGCCTTCTAGAGTTTAAGGAAGGAGATTCAAATCTCTCACCTGAATATTTACTACTCTCTGGCCAACCATTGCAAAGGTGTGCCCAGTAGGTGGTCAGAGAGGGAGTAACTAGGCTGGAACCTTGGCAGACTTGTTCTTCCCTAACGGGGAAGTGGAACCAGGGCTGTCTTTATTATTGATTGGACCCCAGGCAAACATTTTCTCATCCCCCCCCCCCCCCCCCAGATTCCAGTTATCAACTATTTGCGGGCAGTGTGGGCTAAAGGGGCAGCCGCTTTGGGCCCCAAAACAATGACTGGGACAGAGGCAGCTGTCCCTTTTGCCCTGTTTTAAAGAGGGCCCTAAGTGGAACCCTGTACTTTCAGGGGCCTGTTTGCCCTGAAGCTTTTCTTGGACTGGCTGCTGGACTGCTCTTTCCAATGGACCAAGTACATGAACTTGGTCTCAGTTGGGATTCGTGAGTATAGCCTAATCCCCTGAGCTGCAGTTTATCTATTGGTCCCCAGATCTGGGTGTTGAAACTGCTCCAGTATGGCTGTGGTACCAACTACCTTGTGGTCTTCAGCTGCAAGAAACTTAGACTGTTCCAGTCTACCTTTATGTCCTGCATATACTCTAATATTCTCCTGGTCAACAGCTAGGAGTAAAAGACGATCTAGTGGGGGAAGTGTCTTAGCAATAGATAGTTTGCATCACCAAAAGTTCACATATTTAAAAAAAAATAGCCTTATGTTATCAATAAAATTTGAGACTTTGTACATATTGAAACTTTCTACGATGCGTGATGAGTATGATCTAATACCAATATCCTATTGGAAGCAAGCTGGCAGGAACTTGGAGTTGGTCTTTGGAACCACCCAGTCTGTTTGGTTGGGATATAGGGATTGAGCACTTCTCTTGGATTTTGTGCCTGGTGGGGGTGACCAGCCAGTCATGTGACCACTGTGATTGGCTGTCAGAGTGGTCACATGATTGACAGCCGGTCCACATGGACTCCTTAGTCGCTTTACTGGGAGCACGGAGTGAGCATGCTCTCAGCACAGGAAGCTCTGCCAACCGTGGACACATATGTGAGGAGTGCTGGCATTAAAGTCCACCTTCTTTGCCTCTGAACATATGCGTTGCATGAGCGGCAAGAGGATAACCAATTTTCTAGTCTACTGTTTTGCACCTGTAAATATTTTGCTGCCTTAGTGGACATCAGAACCACATGATACTGATAGATAATCTTCTTCACATGAATAGATCCTTCTGCTTGATTCCTGACTTTACTCAGCTGTACCTGTTAGAAGTAATTAAACCTGCAGTGAGTAAGTTGGGTGCACTGGAGCCTCCCGCGTTTCCATCAGTCATTCCAAGCTCTTCATGTGAATTCCATCTTCTTCTGCTCCTGGATGTCATTTTCACCTGAGTGCAGACCATGCATCAATGTGCCGACCTCCAATAAGTCAACTGAAACATTAATTCTCTATGTGGGAGAAGGGAGCACTGGCAAAGCCGACACCTGACTCTCGGACAAACACGTTGGATGTCCAATCTCATTTCTGTCAACTGCCCGAAGAGAGGCCATTTATCTTCTATTGAAACATCATGAATCATGCATAGAGCTCCATTTCAACTTATCTCAGCTGTGCTGGAATTGCAGCTTTCCCATGGATGTGAAATTTTTATATAATGTGGTTTGGACTTTTTTTTCCCAGACATGGCCTTTACATTTCACACAGTAGTGTGCAAGTAGAAGCAGGTGACATTTAGTGTGATGAAGCACCACTATAAATCATTGCCATGTTCTTGTTCTCTGTTCACCTTTTTTTCATCCCCTGATCTCAGTGTTGTTCCCTTGTAGACTCTTTCATGTACATGTAGGTTAATGTTGGGCTGCAGTTTGTCCTCTGACCTGAAGGCTGCATTGTGCCACTTCTTTAGGCTGGCAGGAAACCATTAGGGCCTAATTTTTCCTCTATTATGAATTCCGGGTGGCCATTCTGGGGAGGCCAGCATCCAATGAGAGATTTGAGAAGCCATCTTAAAACACAAGTAGTTAAATAGAAGATGTATTATTTGGTGTGCATGCAGTGTGGAAGGAGGTAAGGGATAGGACCGCACTGGTTAGGGAGAGAATAGGAGCAGTGAAGGGGAGAGGTACCTGATGAGGAGAGAAAAAGTAGGTTTCTGCAAGCCCCTTGGAACTGTCTCCCACCATCAGCCGGACAAACTGCAAGGACTTTGGGTGTCTCAGGGCAATCTGAATAGCTCTACCAAAGGGAAGAGCTCCTCAGGCATTCTGTGGTTTATAATCTTGTGTTATATTGCCTTGTTGTAAAACAATACCTCTCTGCTTGAAGAAGTGTGTGACCCATGACTTACAGTACAGGGCCTTGAAAAAATTATTCATACCCCTTGACATTATCCACATTTTGTGATGTTACAACCAAAAAGGTAAATGTATTTTATTGGGATTTTATGTGATAGACCAACACAAAGTGGAGCATAATTGTGAAGTGGAAGAAAAATGATCAATGGTTTTACACATTTTTTACAAATAAATATGTAAAAAGTGTGGGGGGTATTTGTATTCAGCCCCCTTTACTCTGATACACTTGTTTAAAATCTAGTGGAACCAATTGCCTTCGGAAGTCATCTAATTAGTAAATAGAGTCCACCTGTGTGTAATTTAATCTCAGTATAAATACAGCTGTTCTAGGAAGCCCTCAGAGGTTTGTTAGAGAACCTTAGTGAAAAAAACAGCATCATGAAGGCCAAGGAACACACCAGACAGGTCAGGGATAAAGTTGTGGAGAAGTATAAAGCAGGGTTAGGTTATAAAGAAATATCCCAAGCTTTGAACATCTCACGGAGCTCTGTTCAATCCATCATCAGAAAATGGAAAGAGTATGGCACAACTGCAAACCTACCAAGACATGGCCGTCCACCTAAACTGACCGGCCGGGCAAGGAGAACATTCATCAGAGAAGAGCCAAGAGGTCCATGGTAACTCTGGAGGAGCTGCAGAGATCCACAGCTCAGGTGGGAGAATCTGTCCACAGGACAACCATTAGTCGTGTTCTCCACAAATCTGACCTTTATGGAAGAGTGACAAGAAGAAAGACATTGGTGAAAGAAAGTCATAAGAAGTCCTGTTTGCAGTTTTTGAGAAGCCATGTGGAGGACACAGCAAACATGTGGAAGAAGGTGATCTGGTCAGATGAGACAAAAATTGAACTTTTTGGTCTAAAAGCAAGTTTCTATGTGTGGGGGAAGACTAACAATGCACATCACCCTGAACACACCATCCCCACCATGAAACATGGTGGTGGCAGCATCATGTGGTGGGGATGATTTTCTTCAGCAGGGACAGGGAAGCTGGTCAGAGTTGATGGGAAGATGGATGGAGACAAATACAGGACAATCTTAGAAGAAAACATGTTAGAGTCTACAAAAGACTTGAGACTGGGGGGGAGGTTCACCTTCCAGCAGGACAACGACCCGAAACATACAGCCAGAGCTACAATGGAATGGTTTAGATCAAAGCATATTCATGTGTTAGAATGGCCCAGTCACAGTCCAGACCTAAATCACATTGAGAATCTGTTCCAAGACTTGAAATTTGCTGTTCACAGACGCTCTCCATCCAATCTGACAGAGCTTGAGATATTTTCCAAAGAAGAATGGGCAGAGATGTCCCTCTCTAGATGTGCAAAGCTGGTAGAGACATCCCCAAAAAGACTTGCAGCTGTAATTGCAGCTTTTCACATATTTATTTGTATCATTTATCATTTTACTTCCACTTCACAATTATGTGACACTTTGTGTTGGTCTATCACATAAAATCCCAATAAAATACATTTAGGTTTTTGGTTGTAACATGACAGAATGTGGAAAATGTCAAAGGGTGTGAATACTTTTTCAAGGCACTATATGTGACGCAAATGTGAGAATCAAAAATGAACATGACCAAATCATCATTTGGGAAAAAAGGAAAGTCCGTAGGGATATAACAGTAAATCTAATTAGAACAAGTCCCAAAGTGGCAATCAAACCGCCCCCCCGCGGGAGACGGACGCTGGCCAAGCGGGAATGTGAATGTGTCAATCTGATGCCTTAACGTTATGGAGGCAGGGGGAAGGAAGCAGAATCTCACCGGTTCTCCCGGCATCACCTGCAGCACACAGGGAGACATTCTCCTCCCGGCCGAACAGGAACAGGAAGTGTGTCCTGAGACACGATTGGCCAGGGAGTCCTACGACTCCCTGGCCAATCGGGGGCTTCCTGATTGGTCAGGAAGAGAATGAGGAAGACAATAGGGAATATTATTTCATGCACCCCAAGCCCACCCTTTTTTTTAAACCAATTAAAGCCTCAGGCTCTAATCACGTGCTTTAAAAAAAAAAAAAAAAAAACCCATTGGAATTCATGGGTCCTGCACCCTGCATGTGGATTACAACTTTTGTCCAAAGGGGGATATTTTAGCTAGACATGTGCAAGACCGGAAAAGTTTGTCTAGTTTTGTTTCGGATAGATTCTTTATGTTGCTAATTTTGTTTTGTTGATTCGTTTCGGAATCCGTTTACTTTGGTTTCATTTTGTTTATTCATTTTCTAATGAATGCCAATTTTGGGAACGATTCAAATTCAAATCAGTCGAAAAATGGTCAACAGATTTGAATTCTGTGTGAAGAAAAGCTGGTTGTTAGGGAGCGGGCCAGGAAGCCAGATACATCTTGATCGAATGCCGAACACAGTGCGACGCCGGACACAGTGCACTTATGGGAAGCGCCACGTCTATGCAAACAGAAGATTGCAGATGCGTCGCTTCATTTGCAGGCGTTTATCCTGCCTTGCGGCGCTTTCCAAAGCGCTGAATAGCTTCCGCCAGGCGCACGTAGAATCTATTACTACAGCCGGGCGGTTTGATTGACATCCGAGTTTGATGTCACTTCTTGTTTTCTGTCTCCCATTGCGGAATCCTCCATCGCCGCTGTGGAAGGAGACACCGAAGGAAAGGAAAACAGCAAGGTAAGTACTGCTGTGTGTGCTCCCACGGAGAACGGGGAGCTGCATTTGGTGGGACACAGGCAGGCTGTATTTGGTGGGATACGGGCTGTATTTGGTGGGACACAGGCAGGCTGCACTTGGTGGGACACAGGCTGCATTTGATGGGACACAGGCTGTATTTGGTGGGACACAGGCTGCATTTGATGGGACACAGGCTGCATTTGGTGGGACACAGGCTGCATTTGATGGGACACAGGCTGCATTTTGTGTGACACAGGCTGCATTTTATGGGACACAGGCTGCATGTAAGCAGGGACTTATAGTTACATATAGTTACATAGTAGGTGAGGTTGAAAAAAGACACACGTCCATCAAGTCCAACCTATGTGTGTGATTATGTGTCAGTATTACCTTACATATCCCTGTATGTTGCGGTCATTCAGGTGATTATCTAATAGTTTCTTGAAGCTATCAATGCTCCCCGCTGAGACCACCGCCTGTGGAAGGGAATTCCACATCCTTACCGCTCTTACAGTAAAGAACCCTCTACGTAGTTTGAGGTTAAACCTCTTTTCTTCTAATTGTAATGAGTGGCCACGAGTCTTATTAAACTCTCTTCTGCGAAAAAGTTTTATCCCTATTGTGGGGTTACCAGTACAGTATTTGTAAATTGAAATCATATCCCCTCTCAAGCGTCTCTTCTCCAGAGAGAATAAGTTCAACGCTCGCAACCTTTCCTCATAACTAAGATCCTCCAGACCCTTTATTAGCTTTGTTGCCCTTCTTTGTACTCGCTCCATTTCCAGTACATCCTTCCTGAGGACTGGTGCCCAGAACTGGACAGCATACTCCAGGTGCGGCCGGACCAGAGTCTTGTAGAGCGGGAGAATTAGCGTTTTATCTCTGGAGTTGATCCCCCTTTTAATACATGCCAATATTCTGTTTGCCTTATTAGCAGCAGCTTGGCATTGCATGCCATTGCTGAGCCTATCATCTACTAGGACCCCCAGGTCCTTTTCCATCCTAGATTCCCCCAGAGGTTCTCCCCCCAGTCTATAGATTGCATTCAGATTTTTGCCACCCAAATGCATTATTTTACATTTTTCTACATTGAACCTCATTTGCCATGTAGTCGCCCACCCCATTAATTTGTTCAGGTCTTTTTGCAAGGTTTCCACATCCTGCGGAGAAGTTATTGCCCTGCTTAGCTTAGTATCGTCTGCAAATACAGAGATTGAACTGTTTATCCCATCCTCCAGGTCGTTTATAAACAAATTAAATAGGATTGGTCCCAGCACAGAACCCTGGGGAACCCCACTACCCACCCCTGACCATTCTGAGTACTCCCCATTTATCACCACCCTCTGAACACGCCCTTGTAGCCAGTTTTCAATCCAGGTACTCACCCTATGGTCCATGCCAACGGACCCTATTTTGTACAGTAAACGTTTATGGGGAACTGTGTCAAATGCTTTTGCAAAATCCAGATACACCACGTCTACGGGCCTTCCTTTATCTAGATGGCAACTCACCTCCTCATAGAAGGTTAATAGATTGGTTTGGCAAGAACGATTCTTCATGAATCCATGCTGATTACTGCTAATGATATCGTTCTTATTACTAAAATCTTGTATATAGTCCCTTATCATCCCCTCCAAGATTTTACATACTATTGATGTTAGGCTAACTGGTCTGTAATTCCCAGGGATGTTTTTTGGGCCCTTTTTAAATATTGGTGCTACATTGGCTTTTCTCAAATCAGCTGGTACCATTCCAGTCAATAGACTGTCAACAACGGTCTGGCAATCACCTGACTGAGTTCCCTAAGTACCCTCGGATGCAAGCCATCTGGTCCCGGTGATTTATTAATGTTAAGTTTCTCAAGTCTAATTTTAATTCCGTCCTCTGTTAACCATGGAGGTGCTTCCTGTGTTGTGTCATGAGGATAAACACTGCAGTTTTGGTTACTGAAGCCCCCCGATTCACTCGTGAAGACTGAGGAGAAGAATAAATTCAATACCTTTGCCATCTCCCCATCCTTTGTAACCAGATGTCCTTCCTCGTTCTTTATGGGGCCAATATGGTCTGTCCTCCTTTTTTACTGTTTACATACTTAAAGAATTTCTTGGGATTTTTTTTGCTCTCCTCCGCTATGTGTCTTTCATGTTCTATGTTAGCCGTCCTAATTGCACCCTTACATTTCTTATTGCATTCTTTATAAAATCTGAATGCTGAGGATGATCCCTCAACCTTGTATTTTTTGAAGGCCTTCTCCTTTGCTTTTATATGCATTTTTACATTGGAGTTAAGCCATCCAGGATTTTTGTTTGCTCTTTTAAATTTATTACCCAATGGGATACATTGGCTAATGCCCTTATTTAATATGCTCTTAAAGCAAACCCATCTCTCCTCCGTATTCTTTGTTCCTAATATTTTATCCCAACTTATGCCTTTTAGCAAGGTTTGTAGTTTAGGGAAGTTGGCTCTTTTGAAATTCAGTGTCTTTGTATTCCCTTTATGTTTCCTATTTGTGTGATTTATGCTGAATGACTTCACTGGGGGCACCTGATGTAAGGAGGGACTCCGCTGGGGACACCTGATGGCATCTGGTGGCAGGCGACGTGGCTAGTGACACGCTCAGGGCTCCCACTGATTCTGCATTATGGTGAGTTGAATGATTTCATTTTATATAACAATGTAATAATAGAAATAATGCGCTTCAATCATCCTGACACCATAACAACCATGGTGCCGGGATGTTTGAAGTGCTAACACCAGGTGTTTGGAGTATCTTTATCTGCTGATTGTTAAACTTTCTAGAATACACATATTTCTATTGTTGTATAGGATCTGGGCTTGCTGTCCCTCCATCCCTCTCTCCCTCTCTCTCCATCCTTCGTTCATCTCAGACGCTAACCACACCACCTTAGAGCCACGCCCACTATTTTGCTGAAAACACGCCCATTTTCACCAAGTCGAATGGGTCAAAAAAGAAGGGCGGGGTCTGGCTCCCCCCATCCTAAAACTTCACCAGCCGCCACTGATCTCTATATCTATATTTATATCTATATCGCAAAGTTGGGGGTTGTTTAGCTCTCGTAGTAGTTGCTTTTGCCAGTGATTCAAACCAGTCAAGAACTGTATTTTAGGGCATGGTAGCCCATTGTTATTAAAAAGGCAAATAAAAGTCCATAAGATAGAGGGTTTCGCATGCAGGGGTTCTTCTCCAGCAAATACACACAACAGAAAATGCTAGCCCACCTGGCTCTCTGTAGCAGTACTTCTGCTCTTTATCCTGGTTACACAGACCACTGGCTCCTTCAGTGTGGACAGCTTTACTCTACTTGGCCTTAGCCCTCAGGCCGTTTCACTGCCTCCTGCAGTCAAACATGTTCTGACTGCCTCCTGCAGCCCCTCTGACTCCTGGAGACCTCCTGTCTCTTGGTGTGGAGCAGTCTCCAACTGGGAGCCCTGAGGTCTTCCCATAAACTCATTATAAGGGCTGTGCTCACCTGAGCACACACCCTGCTGGTCATCTACAAAGTCTGGACACAGGGTTGAAGATCCCGTCCCACCCAAGACACTGTGGAATCTCCAAACTACAGAGCCCCGTGACCGAATACCAAAATCTGGAGAAAGCTGTGAAAGCAATCTTCTCCAGTCCACATCTATGCTCTAAAGTCTTGCACTGAGCACACCCTGTGTCCCCAAAACTACCAATTTTAATGTGACATATATTTATGTATATATATATATTTTTTTTTTTACACTCTTTTTATTCCTTTGCTACTTTATTGCTATCACAAGGAGAATAACAAGCCCCCTATGTGATAGTGTGAGTAGGTGACAGGTGCTTTTTACAGAGACATTAGGGGGTTTAATATTAGCTTGATTTGAAATAATGCTAAATCAAAGATTTTTTCAAAAAAAAATAACAAACGTTATACACAGAGTTTTGCACAGAGCAGCCACGGTCCTCTTCTTTTTGGGTCCCTCGCTGGCGGTCCTGGCTCCTCCCCTTTGCCAAGTGCCTCCAATAGCAAGCCACTAGCTATGGGGCAGGCACTTGATCAGCCTTGATCCCAAGCAGCGCTCTGTGAGTCCATTCACACACAGAGTGTGGCTCAGCACCTCCCCCTCCTCTCCTCATTGGCTCACAGGTTGAGAGCCACTGAGAGCCACTCCTTGGAGAACCACTGCTCTTATGCACATTGCTGAAATATAAAAGTGGTCCGGTGCCACCGGTGGTGCACCTCCATCCCTATTAACCATACAAACAAACACAAAACTATGCCCTTGGACTTTAAATGAGATGTAGCAAAAATGGTCATTGAATACAAAACAGACATAATACATTGATTTATTGAGTAGTCAATACACTAGTGTTGTCAAATGCAGATACAGTAAACAAAGCTGATTCATAGTGTATGGTACATACTTAAAAGGTTACAGATGTCAGTACATGTTTTAAAAGGGCACCTTGAAACTCGACGCGTTTCGTGAGCTACCGCTCATTTCCTCAGGAGTGGATGCACAGAAAACATGTCTATAAAGTAAAACACAAATATTTAGAGTATATAACACATAGTAATAAGTATAAGTAATAAGTATTATCCTTCAAGTTATAGGGGACACCATAGAGGACTGCATACTTAGCTTGAATATTGTGGCAACATTCCCAGGTGGTAACGGTCAGGAGAACGAGATAGGGCTCAGGTAAATATAAGGGGGACTGGAGGGGAGGGGGGGGGGGTGCACCCAGAAGGCATGAAGGTAAAAAACTTTGAGCCTCTAGAACCACTTTAAGCACTTGCCTGCCATGCTGTTTATAAAGGTAAATCGGTAGACAAGTGGTTAAAGAGAAACATTGCAAAATGAACTTAAAATTTGATACTAAAGGTACAAATTGTTTTGTTCTAAGAGCAACAGAATTCTTTATAGTCTGTCTATAAATATGGTGATTTACAAACCCTTCGACCCTTCGACAACCATTCCGAAACATTGCACAGACACGCCTGAGCGCCCCCCCCGGTAGTTGACCTGATAACAGTTTGTAATTATAAATATGAATGTGTTTTCTATAAGAAAAGAAATCGAATCAATTGTTTACGACTGTTTTTGTTTTACTGGTGAAATATATTTTTCTTTCCAGTTAATTTAATTTAATGAGAAAAGTCACCGGGAAATGGCTCCTATCTAAACAGTTTATTGATAATATGCCGAAGCGCAAAGGAAACAATTATAACAAGTGCGTGACGCCGCGGACCTTTCCATTCTGTGCGCCAAGATGGCCCCATTTGCTGCAGCGTCGCTCCGGCTTTCAATTATAAAGTCATTTGTTCGGCCAGGGCAGCTGGAAGACGTTAATACACCGTGAGCTCCGCTCACCACCTTGTAAACGTCTCTGCATTTGTTCTTCATTAGTTATCCAAATTGGAGAGTTTTCCAAATTGTCTTGTGAAGAATTGTGAGGATCAGGTGGGGGAGGGGGACCCTTTCATGGCCAGAGACCATGGAGGCCGAGGTGCCCAAACCAAATTCAGTGTCAGTACGCGTCGGTTAACTTCACAGTCATTAACTCAACAATTATTAAATTATTAACAAATTATTAAATTGACAATAATTAACATAACAATTATTAATTTAACAATTATTCAATTATTTATTAATCATGCATTATCAAATTAACAATAATTAACTTCACGGTTATTAATTATGTGACTAATTTGCCTACCTAAGTAATTTTCACAATGGTATACGGCTTTTATTTTGCACCGTTTGAAGGGGTTGTGAACCCTTCAGGTTTGCATTGTATGCATTAAGGTGAAAAACCTCCTGTGATGCAGCTCCCCCCCCCCCCAGAGACCCCCTTTTACTTACCTGAACCAGGTCTTTTCCAGCGATGGTGTCAGAAACCATGAAATCAGACCGAGACAGGAGTACAGTTAAATTACACTTGTTTAATAAAAAAAGTAAAAAGAACAAACGTGGTCAAAACACAGCAAAAGTTCAGTAACTGGAACGGATAGTCAGCCAAGCCAGAAGTCAGGGATCAATGTAGCAGAACAGGAAGCAGGATCTGGAGCCAGAAGGGATGTCAGCAAAGCAAGTCTTTAAACAGGAACGCAGGAGCTAGTCTCTGTGATTTTGACCAAGGCGAAGGCAGAGATCCTCTGGACTGGACAGCTTAAGTAGGCAGGACTGATGAGCAGGATATCATCAACAGCTGAGTAACTGTGGAGAGATAGGAGCTGGCAATTAGCCGACAGCTGAGCTGCCAGCTCTGAGAAGGAAGGGCTGAGCCCAGACCTGACTGAAGGGGACAAGCCCCCCAGGTCCAGCCGGTGTCTCGGGTCCTGATTGGATAGATTGATAGCAGCGCTGCCATTGGCTCCCGCTGCTGGCAATCAAATCCAATGACGCGGGAGCTGGGGGTGGGGCCGCATCCTGCTGTCTGTGTCAATAGATGCAGCAGCAGGACACGGGAGGGCGCCCGCACGAGTGGCCCAAGGGAGAGCGGCTTTCCAACGGGGGCACTCAAGAAGAGGAGGAGCCAGGAGCGCCACTAAGGGACCCCAGAAGAGGAGGATCGGGGCCCCCTGTGCAAAACCAACTGCACAGAGGAGGTAAGTATAACATGTTTGTTTTTTTAAGAAAAAGAAAACAAGCTTTAGATATCCTTTAACCATTTTTCTGCCACCAATATCGGCAGCAGTGGGGGGGTTCGACACACGCTCAGCTGGGAATATGTCATTCACAAGGCCTTACAAAATAAAGAATAAAACATATATATATATATATATATATACACAAGTGCTTTTTAATTATGGATCTGAACACAGCTGCATTGTGATCAATGGGGCCATTCACACAGGTGTGTAAACATGAGCTGCTTTCGGATCCGTAACCCAGAATCCAAAAATGTGCATCCAAAGACATGCGCTTTACACAAGTACCTGTATAAACACATGTATAGCGCTACCTACAAAGGAACTGCCGGTTAGGAATGCTCCTCTGTTCCTGGCCTCAACCTTCCCAAAGACCTGAGATGTTCCTTCTGACGGCTATCGTGGGGGCCCTTTAAGAAACGTTGGTGTACCTTACAATGGCTTTGACGAACCTGCATGCAGTAAAAGTTGGTTGTAGATGTAGTGTAGCATTCAGGATGTGTGTATGGTGTCCTGCTGTCAGTAACTCAGTCCCTCAGAACCCAGGAGCCTGACATTTTAAAGAGCCCAGAGGTGGTTCACATGCGTGCTTTGACTTAGCTTAATCGCAAAGCCGCACGCTCCAAGGTGAGCGTTTACTACCTAAGGGGGGGGCACCTGAGTGAAGACACCCCAGCACGTCTTGGATCACACTTTTTATTGTTCCCGAATTACACAAACTTTTATCACATTACTAGAGACGCAGTTGGATGCGATTTATATGCACATGAGCACTCTGTCTTATGATCTGAATCACATATCCCCTGCAGTGTTGTTTATTTTCAGCATGGTCATTTACGACATATTTGGACACTATATATTGCACAGGAGTACTTTTTCTATATATTATTTGTTTATGTTTATGGTTTTGAACACAGTTATGGACTAAACACTTTAAGTTGGTTTTGTGTGTATATTATATCCATTTATTAGTTATATTAATTCAATTCATTTTACATAGATTTAGTGTACACTACAATCTATATAATTTTTAGCGCAGCGTATTCAATTAATGTATTTATCTTTGCACGATATATGTGACGTGTTCAACGCTAGCAGCTTTTAGATCATTTATTTATCTTTCACGATACATGTGACAGGCTTAATACCATTAGTCTTTGGGTTATTTAAACCACTTAAGCATCTAGACAGTGGTGGCTCGCAGGATTCCTTTCTATTTTAGTAACTCAGTCCCTGCTAGCAGTATAAGGACTGGACCGATGGCCCTCCTGCCAATCCCAGGATACAGATTTAGGACTTCTTGGAAGGAGGGGGCCCTCCTCAGATTCCCCCCGAGATGTCCGGTGGTCAGGGGTGTGAGCGAGTGGCGTGTAGTACATTTTGTAAACCAAAATGAAGACAAAGGACTGGGATTTTTTAGGCACCAAAACCACAAGAGTAACATATACTTTTTTATTGAAACAGTTAAAAAACAATCATTCACAACATGGAGGCCAGTGTAGTCATCAAGATGCAATACTGACTGTCATTTTCAAAGAAAAATTGTTGCAGTAAACAAATGTTTATAAAGTTATCTATACAGGGTCCAACGCGTTTCAATAAAAAAAAAAAATCTTCAGGGGAAGAGGTGCTTCATATCAAGTGCTAAAAGCACACGACAGACTATTAATCAGCCATTATGGGATGACCATCAGCCACCGATCATCCCATCAGGTGGAGAAACAGGAAGCACAAAGGGCACCAGGGGTCCCCACTGGATCCATATTTGGAATTTTGTACGTCTTGTAATACACAAAGCCTTATAGTTTACCAATCACTACAAAGTATATGAAGGTCACCAGGCCAAAAGGTATGATCTAACTCATCAATGTCCAGTAAGGAGAACTCCCCGTAAATAGGAAGCTACCATCTTTGCAGGGGACACCATCCCATTTTGATAAAGGTTTTTTTGGGGGGATTTCCAGGATTCCACTTCCTTATTCCATAATCCATCATTGTGAACTGTGGAATCCTCTTTTGCTGACATCCTGTACTACAGGGGGTTTTCCCTAATGGACATTGTAAGTCTTGCTAGCATCATGGCAGGTGTCCACGCTGGATGGCTCCAGAAGACAGGCAAGCAGGTGGGCAGATGGAACTGGGGACAGCAGGCAAAGTAGCAGAGTAAGGCAGGCCGAGTCATACACAGACAGGATGGACTGGGCACAGGGCACATACAAGAGTGTGGTCAGGAAACAAGCCGGGTCTGGAACTCATCAGTAAAGCAGAAGCCAATGGAGCAGACAGAAGTGGAGGTCAGGGGACAAGCTAAGGTCAGTGCAGGTGCAGTTTAGACAGTGGTCAAGACAAGCCAGGTCAGCAACTGGAATCAGGATACAGAATCATAGGATACACAGGAGGCTGAAGACAACGCAGCACTGATCCTGAGCACTGGCTGAGTTTACATAGCCCGTTTGATGGCAACATCGGTCACAGGTGCATGCAAGCACTGGCACGTACGCAAATGCGCAAGGGTGCGTGTGCGCACACATGACTATGCACAAGCGCATTAGCAGATGCATTACTCAGTGCCCAATTCCTTTGAGCACGAAAGGGAACATGTATTAGTCATCTCGTCTATTGGCAAACCTTTCCTTACAACTTGGACGATCACTTTCTTATGTGGCTCAGTGGGAGCGAGATTTGGGTACTGAGATTGATCTGGCAGATTGGAGCAAGGCCTGGACTTCAGTTGCTAAATGATCATTTAATACTGCCACCTTAGAGGTGGCATATAAAGTGTTGTTGCGGTGGTATTGGGTCCTGGTCCGTATCACCCATACTAACCTGACCTCTACTGATCAATGTTTACGGGGTGTGGCCATCGTGGGGATGTTTTGCATACCTGGTGGACCTGCCCATGACTGGTGGGCTTTTGGTCTTGATTGTTTGGTCCCTGTTCCACCTAAATATCCAAAAGGTGGCTAAATATGCTTTGCTGCATTGCCCTATCCTTATTCACTCGTCAACAAAAAATGGCATCTTATTTGTTCATAGCAGCCAAAAGGACGATTGCTCAGGCCTAGAAGAAACCTCTGATGAGACCAAGATAAACTTATTTGGTTCAGATGGTGACAAGCGTGTGTGGCGGCAACCAGGTGAGGAGTACAAAGACAAGTGTGTCTCGTCTACAGTCAAGCATGGTGGTGGGAGTGTCATGGTCTGGGGCTGCATGAGTGCTGCCGGCACTGGGGGGCTACAGATCATTGAGGGAACCATGAATGCCAACATGTACTGTGACATACTGAAGCAGAGCATGATCCCCTCCCTTCAGAGACTGGGCCGCAGGGCAGTATTCTAACATAACGACCCCAAACACATCTCCAAGATGGCCACTGCCTTGCTAAAGAAGCTGAGGGTAAAGGTGATGGACTGGCCAAGCATGTCCCCAGACCTAAACCCTATTGAGCATCTGTGGGACATCCTCAAACAGAAGGTGGAGGAGCGCAATGTCTCTAACATCCACCAGCTCCGTGATGTCGTCATGGAGGAGGGGAAGAGGACTCCAGTGACAACCTGTGAAGCTCTGGTGACCTCCATGCCCAAGAAGGTTAAGGCAGTGCTGGAAAATAATGGTGGCCACACAACATATTGACACTTTGGGCCCAATTTGGAGATTTTCACTTAGGGGTGTTTTGTTGCCAGAGGTTTTTTTGCCAGAACTTTTGTTGCCAGAGGTTTAGACATTAATGGCTGTGTGTTGAGTTATTTTGAGGGGACAGCAAATTTACACTGTTATACAAGCTGTACACTCACTACTTTACATTGTAGACAAGTGTCATTTCTTCAGTGTTGTCACATGAAAAGATAGAAGAAAAGATTTACAGAAATGTGAGGGGTGTACTTACTTTTGTGAGATACTATATTTTCAGTGATAATGACATCTTCGTGCATTTCTCTAAAGCTCTAGAAATTAAAGAATTGAAAAGAAAATTAATCTAAAAAATGGCACAGTGCCCCCCGAAAGACTTTCAATTATTCTGGAAGTTTAGATGACTTGATTCGGGTCCAGTAACAAAAAAAAAAAAATCACATTTTTTTTTTAATCAGCGGCCGATCGAGTCCCCGGGGGGAATGCTGAGCATTTTATCCAGACGCTTAGAAAAGGCGCTTCATTTATTTTTCCCCCTGACCGCTAATGAAAAAAAATAAATTCTCCCGTGAAAAAAAAAAGAGATGCGTCCCCTCGTCCCCTTCAGCCGCCGTAAACGTTTTAGGATCGACGTCTTTCTTTTAGCTCGGCTCAGCATTAACACATAATTCGGAAGACTGCTGACGTCCCTTTCCGGGAGAAAGTTGGCGAGTTCAGAATATAAACATATTTCAAGCGGCCGAACTTTTCTTTTAACCTGATTTTCTTTATTGTTTTTGTGCCTGATGGGTGATCCTCTGACAAATCTTTCCCCGGCTCGCTCGGATACAGTTACCAATTTACTGCAGTCTTTAGACACGCAAAGAAAATGAAATCCGATCCCGACGAATAAAACCGGAGCGGAGGAGACCGGCTGCGACTTATATTTACCGGAAAAGGGTTTTAAGGAAGAAGACAGAACGCTGAAGGGTCTGAGCGTCCAATGGTCGGATTTGTGGTGTGGTGAAAACTTGAACGGCGTGTCATTTTTGGTGGGCGACGCCGGCGCTGAATGCAACTGCTGCAGTTCTATGGGGCGGCCAGGGGTGCACGGGCACCGCCCAGGGCCATCTTAATGCAAGGGCACTCCTGGCCGCTGCCCAGGGGCCCCAGATGCATGGGGCCCCACAATAGTCTTGCATTACATCATATTTGCCAACTGTCTGGGACATTCATGCCTTTTACTAAGCTGTCCCGAGATGGCCGTGTCCCCAGAACCTATACTGTGCCCTCCTGATCCCAATATTGTGCCCTCCTGATCCCAATACTGTGCCCTCCTGACAGGGGCGGATCCAGAGTCTAGTCTCGGGAGGGGCACTGCCAGAAAATATATTTTTTTGGGGTACATCTATCGGGGAAATGGCTGGTGTTGGCGCTTCAATCATCACGGCACCATGGTTGTTATGGTGTCAGGATGATTGAAGCGCATTATTACTATTATTACATTGTTATAAAAAATTAAATAGTTTAACTCACCATAATGCAGAATCAGTGGGAGCCCCGAGTGTGTCACTTGCCACGTCACCTGTCACCAGATGCATATTGTCACTTGCCATGTCGCCTGCCACATGTTGCGGATTGTCACTTGCCACGTCGCCTGTCACCAGATGCAGATTGTCACTTGCCACGTCGCCTGCCACATTGCAGATTGTCACTTGCCACGTCGCCTGCCACATGTTGTGGATTGTCACTTGCCACGTCGCCTGTCACGAGATGCAGATTGTCACTTGCCACGTCGCCTGCCACATGTTGCGGATTGTCACTTGCCACGTCGCCTGTCACCAGATGCAGATTGTCACTTGCCACGTCGCCTGCCACATTGCGGATTGTCACTTGCCATGTCACTTGCCACGTCGCCTGCCACATGTTGCGGATTGTCACTTGCCATGTCGCCTGTCACCAGGCTCCCTGATTGGCCAGCAGCCGCTCACAAACACATCGAGCGGCACATGTCAGCAGCGGCTCTCTCACCTATGGAGCCGCCCGGCGGCTCTTTTACTCATGGAGCCGCCCAGCGTCTCTCTCTCTCTCTCTCACGGAGCCGCCCAGCGTCTCTCTCTCTCTCACGGAGCCGCCCGGCAGCTCTTTTACTCACGGAGCCGCCCGGCGGCTCTTTTACTCACGGAGCCGCCCAGCGGCTCTTTTACTCACGGAGCCGCCCAGCGGCTCTATCTCTCTCACTCACGGAGCCGCCCAGCGGCTCTATCTCTCTCACTCACGGAGCCGCCCGGCGGCTCTTTTACTCACGGAGCCGCCCAGTGGCTCTCTCTCTCTCACTCACGGAGCCGCCCGGCGGCTCTTTTACTCACGGAACCGCCCAGCGGCTCTTTCACTCACGGAGCCGCCCGGCGGCTCTCTCACCTATGGAGCCGCCCGGGCGGGCTCTCTCACAGTGACAGTCACTCACTTGCATTTCTCGGAGGGGGCAATTGCCCCGTTGCCCCCCCTGGATCCGCCCCTGCCTCCTGATCCCAATATCGTGCCCTCCTGATCCCAATATTGTGCCCTCCTGATCCCAATATTGTGCCCTCCTGATCCCAATATTGTGCCCTCCTGCCCCCTTTCTGTACTGTGCCCTCCTGATCCCAATATTGTGCCCTCCTGATCCCAATACGATGCCCTCCTGATCCCAATATTGTGCCCTCCTGATCCCAATATTGTGCCCTCCTGATACCAATACTGTGCCCTCCTGATCCCAATATTGTGCCCTCCTGATCCCAATACTGTGCCCTCCTGATCTCAATATTGTGCCCTCCTGATCCCAATATTGTGCCCTCCTGATCCCAATACTGTGCCCTCCTGATCCCAATATTGTGCCCTCCTGATCCCAATACTGTGCCCTCCTGATCTCAATATTGTGCCCTCCTGATCCCAATACTGTGCCCTCCTGATCCCCATATTTTGTGCCCTCCTGATCCCAATATCGTGCCCTCCTGATCCCAATACGATGCCCTCCTGATCCCAATATTGTGCCCTCCTGATCCCATTACTGTGCCCTCTTGATCCCAATATTGTGCCCTCCTGATCCCAATATTGTGCCCTCCTGATCCCAATATCGTGCCCTCCTGATCCCAATACGATGCCCTCCTGATCCCAATATTGTGCCCTCCTGATTCCAATATTGTGCCCTCCTGATCCCATTACTGTGCCCTCCTGATCCCAATATCGTGCCCTCCTGATCCCAATATTGTGCCCTCCTGATCCCAATATTGTGCCCTCCTGATCCCAATACGATGCCCTCCTGATCCCAATATTGTGCCCTCCTGATCCCAATATTGTGCCCTCCTGATCCCAATACTGGGCCCTCCTGATCCCAATATTGTGCCCTCCTGATCCCAATATTGTGCCCTCCTGATCCCAATATTGTGCCCTCCTGAACCCAATATTGTGCCCTCCTGATCCCAATACTGTGCCCTCCTGATCCCAATATTGTGCCCTCCTGATCCCAATATTGTGCCCTCCTGATCCCAATATTGTGCCCTCCTGCCCCCTTTCTGTACTGTGCCCTCCTGATCCCAATATTGTGCCCTCCTGATCCCAATACGATGCCCTCCTGATCCCAATATTGTGCCCTCCTGATCCCAATATTGTGCCCTCCTGATCCCAATATTGTGCCCTCCTGATACCAATACTGTGCCCTCCTGATCCCAATATTGTGCCCTCCTGATCCCAATATTGTGCCCTCCTGATCCCAATATTGTGCCCTCCTGATCCCAATACGATGCCCTCCTGATCTCAATATTGTGCCCTCCTGATCTCAATATTGTGCCCTCCTGACCCCAATATTGTGCCCTCCTGATCCCAATACTGTGCCCCCCTGATCCCAATATTGTGCCCTCCTGATCCCAATACTGTGCCCTCCTGATCTCAATATTGTGCCCTCCTGATCCCAATACTGTGCCCTCCTGATCCCAATATTGTGCCCTCCCGCCCCCTTCTGTACTGTGCCCTCCTGATCCCAATATTGTGCCCTCCTGATCCAAATACGGTGCCCTCCTGATCCCAATATTGTGCCCTCCTGATCCAAATACGGTGCCCTCCTGATCCCAATATTGTGCCCTCTTGATCCCAATATTGTGCCCTCCTGATCCCAATACTGTGCCCTCCTGATCCCAATATTGTGCCCTCCTGCCCCCTTCTGTACTGTGCCCTTTGTGTTGATTAGTCTTTGATTTATGGAATGTTTTCCTTTTGTAAAATTGATTTTATTGAAAGTACTAATGAATCTATGTTTAATTCTATCAACTATTTATACTTTATTTCTTGAAAGTAGGTGCGTAAATTGGGGCAAGCTGGTAGGGGCCCCAGTGCATTACTTTGCCCAGGGGCCCATGATGCTATTAAGACGGCCCTGGCACCGCCCTCCCCCCCTATCCATACGTCCGGCCCCTTTAATACCGGCGCATGGATTCCAATGCAGGGGGGGGGGGGTCCATGCGCTGGTATGTCCTTATTTTATTACATTTTTATTATTATTATTTATTCATTTGCTCCACTCCATTTGTTTAGATGCGGCATTCAGTTATTTCAGATAATTCGTAACTTCAGATTAATCCGTATTCGTTACGTTCACTAACATGAAAATTTGAAAGGAAATTCCAATAGTCTACCTATAAATGAATAGTTAGTTATTATTAGTTAGTTATTCTTTCGAATTTTCTGATTTTCTTTCTTATTTTTACAGTGAAAGGGAATGTAAAACAGGAACTCTGTGGACTCTGATGTAAAGGGGGAACTCTTGTTATTAACTTCATATGATTATAAATGTTATTTAATAGCAAAATATATCTATAGTTTATACTATAAAAAAATTGCTGTGCGCCGCTAAAGTGTTCAGGTTTGACTTGAAGAAAAGGTGACAACCCCTAGGGTGCACTAGGCAGGAGGGAGGAGCCAGGAGCACAAGCAGGGGACCCGAGAAGAGGGGGATCAGGACTGCTCTGTGCAAAACAATTACACAGAGGTAAGTATATCATGTTTATTATTAAAAAACAAAAACAAAAAAAAACAAGACTTTAATATCACTTTAACCACTTGCCGCCCGCCCACTGTCAAATGAAGGCGGGGCGGTGCGGCTCTCATTCTGGGTGGACGTCATCGCGGGTTGCGCCGTGTTGCTAGGACATGGCATAACCACGATCTTTGTAAAGAGCTGCTAACGCAGCTCTTTAATCGTGTAATTGGCTTTGTCCAATCACAGCCGGTCACATGTAAACAAGGAAGTGCCGGTAACCGGCTCTCCTCGCCTCACACGGACAGAGTGTGTGGCGAGGAGAGCCAATCAGCGGCATTTCCTCGCAGGGGACAGTGAGAGATGTAATCAGAGCACTTATTATCAGTGCCCTGATTAAATTAGAGCACCACCAGTGTCAGCAACCCATGCTAACCAGCGCCAACCTGTTCCAGCAGTCAATGCCCACCAGTGCCCACAATCAGTGCCTACCACAGTCAGAAATCAGTGCCCATTAGTGATGCAAGTCAGTACTGGCTTTTCAGTGCTGCCTATCAGTGCCATCCATTAATGCCCATCAGTGCCCATTAGTGCCGCCCATCAGTGCCGCTTATGCATGCCACCTATCAGTGCCAGCTATCAATGCCCACAATCAGTGCCCACCACAGCCAGAAATCAGTGCCCATTAGTGATGCCAGTCAGTACTGGCTTTCAGTGCTGCCTATCAGTGATGCCCATCAGTGCCATCCATTAATGCCCATCAGTATCCATTAGTGCTGCCCATCAGTGCCGCTTATGCATGTCACCTATCAGTGCCCACCAGTGCCGGCTATCAGGGCCCGTCAGTGCCACCTATCAGTGCCCACCAGTGCCACCTATCAATGCCCACCAGTGCCACTCATCAGTGCCGCCTATCAGTTCTCATCAGTGCCACCTATCAGTGCCCATAAGTGCAGAATATTAGTGCCTTCTCATCAGTGCCACCTAATCAGTGCCCATAAGTGGTGCCTCATCAGTGCCCATAAGTGTCACATCATCAATGCCCACCAGTTCAGCCTATCGATGCCCATCAGTGCCGCCACATCAGTGAAGGAGAAAAATTACTTAGTTACAAAATTTACTGACAGAAACTAAGTAAAAAAAAATATTTTTTTCAAAATTTTTTGGTCTTTTTTTTTTTAAACTGAGCAGTGAATAAATACCACCAAAAGAAAGGTCTATTTGTGTGAAGAAAATGATAAAAAATGTAATTTGTGTACAGTGTCGCATGACCGCGCAATTGTCATTCAAAGTGCGACAGCGCTGAAAGCTGAATAATGGCGCCTGGGCAGGAAGGAGGGGTAAGTGCCCGGTAGGCAAGTGGTTAAGACAGTTTTGCATGAATTAAAGGAAGGGGGGGGGGGCATATATATAAATATCTGTAAATATTTTTAAAAAACTGCGTTTTATAGAGACTTTCCTCCAGGATTTACAGCGGGTGATATCTGCTCGGTGTGTCGGCACAACAAAGCGGCGGTGATAGAGAAGAGCGCGCTGCACTCAGCGATAACACCGGGACACAAAGCTCTCCGAGCCGAGCGCAGATACTCATCTGAACTTTGAAGGAGCCGAGGCTTATTTACATGGCGCTTTATTCCTCGCATTGTCCCGGAGGAGAAGGGACGGGTATTGCTCTGATTGTTATTGTTCCGTTGGATGTGATAACAGATACATTGTGACAAAGAGTCATGATTTATATCCGCTATTTATTATTTACACCTTCATCACTCACCCCCTTATTTGGGATCAAACACCTTTAAATAACTCCTAATGGGTAAGAGACGCTCCTTTCATCTATTCTGGAAGGATTTTTTTTTTTTTGGGTCTCAAAAATGGATCTTTTTATGTTTTCACGAAAAAGAACACCTGGGGAAAAAGTAAATACATTTACAGTAATAATCGAAGAACAACAGTCACATATAATAATATTTTACATATACAGTCACATATTTTATTATTATATAATAAAACCAGTCACTGCCACAGCGGTTTTTGCAATTTTTTTTTTTTTGCACACAAAAATCATTTTAGTCTTAAATATTACATAACCCCCCCCCCCCCCAAAACATGATATATTTTTCTGAAAGTGGACACCCTAGAGAATAAAATAGTGGTAGTTCCATTTTTTTTTTTTTTTTATGTCACATGATATTACCGCAAAAATTTCAGTAAAAGAATAAAAATAAACCTAATTGTATTGTTGGGCACATAAACACAATAATTCACCCAATTTTTGGTCAAATATAAAAGATGAGGGTGCACCGAGTAAATAGATACCCAACATGTCAAATTTTTAAATTTGTGTGCCCCCCCCCCGTGAAATGGTGACAAATTCCAGTCCCCCATATTTTCCATAGGCAACGCTTTTAAAAGCCCCCTATAGGTCATTAGTTTAGAGTTATGGAGGAGGGCTGGTGCTCCGAATGATTGCTCTCATTCTAGCGTACGCAGCGATATGTAACGCGTGGATCCCAATCGGCGGTGCCCCCAACACATGCGTTTACGTTCATTTGTGCATATATGTGAGGACAGGGGGCCTCGATTAAAATTGGGATGGGGGGTGTTATGGGTGTAACTTTTTTACTATTTTAAAAAGAAAAAAATTTTGACATGTGACAAGGTCTCTTTAACCCCTTCAATACCGGGCACTTACACCCCCTTCCTGCCCAGGCCAATTTTCTGCTTTCAGCGCTCTCACACTTTGAATGACAATTGCACGGTCATGCTACACTGTACACAATTAGAGCTTTCTTTTGGTGGTATTTAATCACTGCTGTTTTTTTTTTTATTTTTTGCTAAACAAAAAATAAATAGAGCGAAAAAAAAAAAAAAAAAAAAAGTTTTTCTTAATCTCTGTTATAATGATTTGTAAATACTGTAAGTACTGTATATACTCGAGTATAGCCGAGGCACCTAATTTTACCACAGAAAACTGGGAAAACGTATTGACTCGAGTATAAGCCTAGGGTGAGAAATGTGCAGCTACTGTAAGTGGAAAAAGAGGGTCAACAATGCCCATTTGCAGCCTCACTGTGCCCATTTGCAGCCTCACTGTGCCCATTTGCAGCCTCACTGTGCCCATTTGCAGCCTCACTGTGCCCATTTGCAGCCATAGGTCCCCCGAACTTCAAACTCAGTAGTTAAGGGTTTCTAGGTGCCCCCTAGCTGCAGCCAAAATTTGGGGTCTCTGGACCCAAAGGGTCCCCGAAATGACATTGCTGCAGATGGACACAGTTGACTCGACTTTGGGGCCCCGTATCTTGGGGCCAACTGGTGCTAGGAACCCCAAATTCTGAAAATGTCAAGCAGTTTTCTGCAGCAGAGAATGACATTTTCCTAACCAAATTTGGGGCTCTGTATCTCCGGGCCACTTGGTGCTAGGAAGCCCAGCTTTTGGATATGTTGTAGTGCTAGTTCCACTGGGTTTGCACACCAAATGTGGGGTTCCTAGCACCAAGTGGCCCCAAGATACGGGGCCCTAAAATCGGTTCTGAAAATGTCATTCTCTGCTGCAGAAACGTGCTTGACTCGAGTATATACAGTAATTTTTCTCCACTGATGAGGCGGCACTGATATACAGCACTGATGGGCACTTATAGGCGGCACTGATGGGCAATGATAGACGACACCGATAGTCAATGATAGGCACGGATAGGCGACACTAATGGGCACCGAAAGGCGGCACTCATGTGCACTGATAGGCGACACCGATAGTCAATGATAGGCACGGATAGGCGACACTAATGGGCACCGAAAGGCGGCACTCATGTGCACTGATAGGCGACACCGATAGTCAATGATAGGCACGGATAGGTGGCACTAATGTGCACTGATAGGCGGCACTGATAGTCAATGATAGGTGGCACTGATAGTCAATGATAGGTGGCACTGATAGTCAATGATAGGCACGGATAGGCGGCACTAATGGGCACTGATAGGCGGCACTCATGTGCACTGATAGGCGGCAGCCATGTGCACTGATAGGCGGGACTGATAGTCAATGATAGGCACAGATAGGTGGCACTAATTTGCACTGGTAGGCGGCACTGATAGGCAGCACTTATGGGCATTATTAGGCGGCGCTTATAGGTGGCACTGATGGACAATGATAGACACTGATAGGCGACACTGATGTGCACTGATAGACGGCACTGATGAGGAGGTACTGATGGGCACTGAAAGGCATCACTGATTGGCATCACTAGTGGGCATCACTGGTGGGTACTGGCAGGTATCACTGATGGGGCTGCACTAATAATCATTGCACTGATTACCCCCTGCGAGGAAAGCTGTTTATTGGCTCTCCTCTACTCACACACTATCAGCATGAGGAACTGTCACTTCCTATTTACACTGTGATCAGATGTGATTGGACACAGATGATCACATGGTAAAGAGCCTATGTCATGAGCTCTTTTCTGTGATCGTGATGTGGTGTGTCCGTATCCGAGGGACACACCGCACCACGGATCGCCGCGCTGCACGCTAAGGGACATCATATAACATCCACTCAGAACGGAAGAGTCCCCGCCCAGCCGTCAATCTGTTATAGGCCAGGTGGTAAGTGGTTAATGAAACATCCAGGGGCCACACTGGCCAGGGACACGGGAGAGGCGGAACCCAGAAATGATGTCAAACACTTCACTTTCCTGGGTCGGCACCAAGGAGGGGAGTAGAGCGGACGTGTGTGTATTCCCTTCCCGGGTCCGCAGATGGGCAAGCAGAGAGGCCCGTGGCCTGGATGGAGCTGGACTTAGGCAGCTTTTGCCTCAGTGACTGTCGGACATGTTGGTGCGCAGCGCTTAGGACTTCCTTCTTGTTGGATTTTTCTACTTTTGTTTTTGAAAGTGCCTCGGGAGCCGTTGGCTCCTAGTGTTGTCAATCAAATCCAGTGACAAGGGAGGGGGGGGGGTAAGGCGAGCCCCGCTGTCTGTGTCAATGGACGCAGTAGGGGTGGCCCAGAAGCAAATACACAAGAGTGCCCCCATGGGAACCGGCTTCCTGTGCGGGCACTGGACAGGGAGGAGGAGCCAACAGAGAAGAAGAGGTTTGGGGCCGGGGGCGCATGAATTAGGGGGGTGGCGCCCCTGCGCCCCATATGGACGGGCCGCCGCTGATATCTCTACTTACCTGCTCTGTGCAATACCCTTATTAAGTAGAGAGATCAGTGGTGGCTGTCCATATGGGGTGAAGGGGTGCCCGGCCCCTAATTTATATGCAGGGCGCCAGATGCATAGATTTCAACAGTTTTTTTTTTTAAGTAAGTGATTAGAGACTGAGGGTCTAATTGGCTTAAAAAAAGGGTGGGCTCGGGGCGCAGAGCACTGCGCCCTGAGCCACCTTCCCGTCCGTCTCCCACGCGCGGGAGGGGGGGAGGGAGAGTTGGGTTGGCGTTGATTTTTCCTAACCCCCCCAAAATATTGAGCGCCCCAGCTGCCACTAGTGCCAAGGGTCCTCTAAGGGGGGAGGGGGAGTTGGGTTGGTGTTGTTTTTTTTATAGAAAAACCCAATACTCGCCCATTAATTCTGTCAATACATGACGGACAATCAGATTCGCAAAGCAGATTGGATGTTTGAATTCCCTGGACCAATGGAAAAGCGGATTTGTAAATCACTAATAGCAGGAATGAAAAATAAAAATAATAATAATAATAATAAAATAATTATTGCAGAGCGCCCGTCAAAGCTTACTTCAAAGCGAACGTCTAGCAGGGAAATCTCAGACTTGTCAGGCTCCGGAGTGTTTGTTTTCCTGAGCATGTTGGCCCGTTAATAGGTTGCATTAACTACACTGTTGACATTGCTTAATCCATCAGCAAAATGATTCTCCAAGACGCGTTACATGAGCGGCTGAGCAGAACATTGGCCCGTTGTGTACCCGCTAATTACCACAACCATTCACAAGGCAAATTTATTATCAAAATTTAGTGACTGGAGAATCTGGATTGTTTGAAATCCTCTGGATTTGTTTCAGAGATTTCACGGATGGGTAGCTGGAAACTTTATTTTCACTTAATGGGAATGTCCCCTGGATACAAAGTATTTGGCAGGATGTTACCTCTTATTATGTAACAAGTTGAATGTTTATTTTTAATAAATAAGTCCATGGTGGTGATCAGTTGTAAATCATTTTGGGGCAGAGATGATATTAACCATTTACCCTCTCACTCCTGTACACCCCCTATGGACAAGAACTGATTTTACTTTTCCTAAATGGACCTGTTTTTTCAGCAATAAATTGTCATTACCGAAGATATCAAAGTTATATGTATTTTGTTTTTTTATGAACAAATAATACTTTTCTTTTTGTAATACTATCTTGCAAAAATAAACCTTTTCATACAATCCTTAGACAAAAAAAACACCCAAAAAACAAAACAAACAAAAAAATATTTTTGACCTTTTTTTTTTTTTTTAATTGTGTTACTGTAGAATAAAAGTATACATTTTATTCTATAATTTGCCCTATTTAAAACAACACTAAAAATATAATTCTGGTACAAAGTATAGAAGAGCCCTGGGGCCATCCTAAAATGTTTTAAACGCAAGTCAGAATTCTGAGATTAGAAAAGCAGAACTCCAAGTTTCAAAGTCAGAATACTGAGGTTATAAATTCTGAGTTTGAGGCTAGGTTCACACTGCTGCAGTGCGAATTTAACGCGATTTTACCGCGAATTTACCGCGATTTTACCGCGATTTTACCGCGAATTTACCGCGATTTTACCGCGAATTTCAGGAGTTGGATATAGCTGCGATTGATAGTCTAGCCAATGGAATCATAATGTAAAAAAAAAAAGGGTCTTAACTTCCTGTGTACTTCCTGGTTTTTGTGGAGAGTAGTGTGGTGGAATTCGCACATATGTGAACCATCAATGCGATTCAAGAACGATTTACATTGATGTCTATGGAGACTAAATTCGCAACGCAACGCAGTAAACTCGCACAGGACCTTTTTTTCACGCAGGTTATATTCGCAACGCGTCGATGTGAACGGCACTAATGTTAATCTATGTAATTTAAATGACTTGCGAATTTGAGCGATCGCAACGGCTCAAATTCGCAATAGAATTCGCAGCAGTGTGAACCTAGCCTTAAAGTCAGAATTCTGATTTTCAAAGTCAGAATTCTGATTTTCAAAGTCAGAATTCTAATATTAAAAATCAGTTCTCTGACAATAAAAGTCAGAATTCTGAGATTAAAAATCAGTATTTTGACATTAAAAGTCAGAATTCTGAGTTTTAAAGTCAGAATTCTGAGATTAAACATAAAAATTCTGAGTTTCAAAGTCAGAATTCTGAGATTAAACATCAGTATGCTGAGATTAAAAAATCAAAATTCTAAGTTTCAAAGTCGGAATTCTAAGATTAAAAGGCAGGATTCTGGGTTTCAAAGTCAGAATTATGAGTTTCAAAGTCAGATGTCTGAGTTTATAAATTCTGAGTTTCAAAGTCAGCATTCTGATTTTCAAAGTCAGAATTCTAAGCTCAAAAGACAGGATTCTGTCTTTCAAAATCAGAATTCTGAGTTTCAGAGTAGAAATTCTAAGATCAAAAGTCAGAATTGTGCATTTCAAATTCTGAGAGTATAAATAAAGTAGCCTCTATTAGGAGGGTTGGGATTTGTAAGATCACAGGACCAAAAAGTAACAATGTAGTATATAGAATAGTCCCAAGACCATCCTAAAATGTTTTAAACACAATAGCAATTATTTACAAATGATAGAAAGGTTTTTTTGAGTATTTTTAAATGTGACACACAGAAAAAAAAAAACCCGAAAGAAATAAAAAATGAAAAAAGTTTAAATATTACTGTTTAATAAAATAGTAATAAAAAAACAAGAAAGTAGAAAGGAGAAGGGGAGGAAGTAGTTAATTAGTGCTGATTAGGGTAAATTATGGGTGAAAAATGTGCTAAATTGAAATCTCTGCAGATCAAAAACAAACAAAAGAAACAAAAATGAAAAAAAAAAAAAAAAAATTGTTGAAAGGAGAAGGGGCAGATTGAAGTTCATCCCTTTGATCTGCAGATGAAGGAAACAGAGTGTAGACAAAAGTAACAATGTCTGAGCTGTGTTGGTAAACGTTGAGTCAACTAGTCCTGTTATTGTGAGTTTTTGTGTTTTTGCTGCAGCTGCTAGAAATGGCAGCCGGATAGAATTGTGCCACCTGGTTGATATTTTTTCTGGCCTGGGATTTGTTGCCAAGGTTTTTTTTGTAGGAAAGAGACTGTAGGGATTGTATTTTTTCCCCCAAAAACATGGCGATCCTATAATTGGGGTACATTTTTTTTCACTTTTTTTTCAAATTTTTCTTTTATTATTTTGATATATATATAAAACAATACATCCCCAGAATCTGGCCTCTTTTTGTAAGAATCAATGACATCACTGAACCTCACCAGAGGATCCTGGGAAAGTTCAGAATCTCACATGTTGCGAGAAGATGCTCTAGCACTGTCCATTCTTTTGGGATTCTGGATCTTCGGCTTTCTCCAGATCCCACAATGAGACCCGGTGATATCACCTTCGCATAGGGGAGCCCGTTGGCACTTGGTCAATTTTTTTTACCAGCCTGGCCAAGAAAAATGGGATTTGTTGCCAACAATTTGAATAGAAAAGAGACAACAAGGTTGCAACTTAACAGACGGGTGCAAGGTATTTTTTATTTTTTACTTCAAATATTTTATTATGTACCGTAATTCAACAAGTTTCCACGCTTTTTTTTTTAAACTCTTTTTATTGAGAATTTAAAAAAAAAAATGGCATAACTTTTCTACATAGTCACCTTCGTGAGCGATGCATTTTTCCCAGCATCGTAACAACTTTTCAATGCCATCAGCAAAGCTCCTCCCGCCCTCGCTGTTTCCAAGAAAAATATAAAAGTGCGGAAACTTTCTGAAGACCCCTCTTATAAATAAAATGTATATATGGTATATATATATATATATATATATATATATATATATATATATATATATATATATTACTATAATACTATTATTATTAGTATTATTATTATTATTATGTATTTCTTTTATATTTTTATAACTTTCTCTAAACATTTTTTTTTCCTGGTCGAGGGCTATAATTTACGCAGTCCTTGGATTTTCACTGCTCTAGCATTTGTCCTGCCTGTTGATGGTTGGTGCTTCTGGCAACACAGGAGGTCTACCAAAGAATCCAACAAAATGGTCACCATAACTCGATATGGATTTGAATACAGCAATCAATTCTCTCCCATCCCCCTCAGCTGCTAGTAAATCACTTAATTCAATACATGTATTGCTGCAAAAAAAAAAAAAAAATCCATTGGAATGTTCATCCTAGTTCATTATGACAATAGTAGAGATCCCCTCAAGGTGCTAACCAGTCAGCATGAATGGCGCCGCGTGTTACATTGTGTCCGCTATCATATGTGGCTGAAAGTGACACGACTACAGTTATTATGAGGGAAAGTGTCCCCCGAGCTCCAGGGAAATAAATAAAACACAGAGAAATGTAAATATGTGATAGCTCTGTCATTTATTTAGATTAATATCTCCGCTCGGCGGCGAGAGCTCCGCGTCTCTTTGAACGCTGTTATCGCTGACTGGCAATATGTTTTTCTTTTCAGCTCATTTTGTTCTGCGCTTTGATGTGACCTTTCTAGATATTGGCTTGTCACATCTCACTTACTGTACACATTATACCGCGCATCATTCTTCTGAGTGCTCTGACAATACATATATATATACATACATACAGTATCTCACAAAAGTAAGTACACCCCTCACATTTGTGTAAATCTTTTCTTCTATCTTTTCATGTGACAACACTGAAGAAATGACACTTGTCTACAATGTAAAGTAGTGAGTGTACAGCTTGTATAACAGTGTAAATTTGCTGTCCCCTCAAAATAACTCAACACACAGCCATTAATGTCTAAACCGCTGGCAACAAAAGTCAGTACACCCCTAAGTGAAAATCTCCAAATTGGGCCCAAAGTGTCAATATTTTGTGTGGCCACCATTATTTTCCAGCACTGCCTTAACCCTCTTGGGCATGGAGATCACCAGAGCTTCACAGGTTGTCACTGGAGTCCTCTTCCACTCCTCCATGATGACATCACAGAGCTGGTGGATATTAGAGACCTTGCGCTCCTCCACCTTCCATTTGAGGATGTCCCACAGATGATCAATAGGGTTTAGGTCTGGAGACATGCTTGGCCAGTCCATCACCTTTACCCTCATCTTCTTTAGCAAGGCAGTGGTGGTCTTGGAGGTGTGTTTGGGGTGGTTATCATGTTGGAATACTGCCCTGCGGCCCAGTCTCTGAAGGGAGGGGATCATGCTCGGCTTCAGTATGTCACAGTACATGTTGGCATTCATGGTTCCCTCAATGATCTGTAGCCCCCCAGTGCCGGCAGCACTCATGTAGCCCCAGACCATGACACTCCCACCACCATGCTTGACTGTAGACAAGACACACTTGTCTTTGTCCTCCTCACCTAGTTGCCGCCACACACGCTTGTCACCATCTGAACCAAATAAGTTTATCTTGGTCTCATCAGACCACAGGACATGGTTCCAGTAATCCATGTCCTTAGTCTGCTTGTCTTCAGCAAACTGTTTGGAGGCTTTCTTGTGCATCATCTTTAGAAGAGGCTTCCTTCTGGGACGACAGCCATGCAGAACAATTTGATGCAGTGTGCGGCGTATGGTCTGAGCACTGACAGGCTGACCCCCCACCCCTACAACCTCTGCAGCAATGCTGGCAGCACTCATACGTCTATTTCCCAAAGACAACCTCTGGATATGACGCTGAGCACGTGACCTCAACTTCTTTGGTGGACCATGGCGAGGCCTGTTCTGAGGGGAACCTGTCCTGTTATACCGCTGTATGGTCTTGGCCACCGTGCTGCAGCTCAGTTTCAGGGTCTTGGCAATCTTCTTATAGCCTAGGCCATCTTTATGTAGAGAAACAATTCTTTTTTCAGATCCTCAGAGAGTTCTTTGCCATGAGGTGCCATGTTGAACTCCCAGTGACCAGTATGAGAGAGTGAGAGCGAGTAACCAAATTTAACACACCTGCTCCCCATTCACACCTGAGACCTTGTAACACTAACGAGTCACATGACACCGGGGAGGGAAAATGGCTAATTGGGCCCAATTTGGACATTTTCACTTAGGGATGTACTCAATTTGTTGCCAATGGTTTAGACATTACCCACCTCAATACAGGGCACTTTCACCCCCTTCCTGCCCAGGCCATTTTTTTAATTTTTAGCGCTGTCACACTTTGAATGAAAATTGCTCGAGTAATGCAACACTGTAACCATGTGACATTTTTTATAATTTTCTTCACACAAATAGAGCTTTCTTTTGGTGGTATTTAATCAAAAAGAAAAATAATGAAAATTTAGAAAAAAAAAAAAAGTTTTTCTTAGTTTCTGTCAGTAAATGTTTTTCTCTTTCACTGATGAGGAGGCACTAATATGCCACACTTATGGGCACTGATAGGTGGCACTGATATGTGGCACTGATGAGCACTGATAGGTGGCACTGATGGGGACTAATAGGCGGCACTGATGGGCATTGATGGGTGGCAATGATGGGCGGCACTGATGGGCATTGATAGGCGGCACTGATGGGCACTGAAAGCCAGCACTGACTGGCATCACTAATGGGCACTGATTGGTGGCACTGTTGGGCACTAATTGATGGCACTGGTGGCGCTTTAGTGTAATCAGGGCACTGATGATCATGTTGTCCCCTGCGAGGAGATGCCACTGATCGGCTCTCCACACACTCTGTCGGTGTGAGGCGATGAGAGCCGATTACCGGCACTTCCTGTATTTACATGTGACCGGCTGTGATTGGACACAGCCGATCACGTGGGTAAAGAGCCGCCTCAGTAGCTCTTTACAGAGATCGGGGTCGCGCCATGTCCTAGCAACACGGCACGTCTGTGGTCGCCGAGCTGCATGCAGGCACGTGGAAGCGGTCGTTCAGGTTCACCATCATATGACGTACACCCAGAACGAGAGCCGCACCATCCCTTGGTCATTTGACGGTGGGCAGGCGGCAACTGGTTAATGGCTGTGTGTTGAGTTATTTATTACATTGTAGCAAAGAGTCATTTCTTCAGTGTATATTTACAAAAATGTGAGGGGTGTACTCACTTTTGTGAGATACTATATATACACACACTGTATTGTCAAAAGTATTGGGACGCCTGCCTTTACACACAGATGAACTTTAATGGCCTCCCAGTCTTAGTCCGTAGGGTTCAATATTGAGTTGGCTCCGCCCTTTGCAGCTATAACAGCTTCAACTCTTCTGGGAAAGGCCGTCCACAAGGTTTAGGAGGCTGTCTATGGGAATGTTTGACCATTCTTCCAGAAGTGCACTTGTGAGGTCAGGCATTGATGTTGGACGAGAAGGCCTGGCTTGCAGTCTCCACTCTAATTCATCCCAAAGGTGTTCTATTGGGTTGAGGTCAGGACTCTGTGCAGACCAGTCAAGCTCCTCCACCCCAAACTCGCTCATCCATGTCTTTATGGACCTTGTTTTGTGCACTTTTGGAAGAATGGTCAAACATTCCCATAGACACCTTCCTAAACCTTGTGGAAAGCTGTTATAGCTGCAAAGGGTGGGCCAACCCAATACTGAACCCTCCGGACCAAGACTGGGAGCTGTGTTAGGGTCAGTTGGTGGCAGTATTAGGGTCAGTTGGTGGTAGTGTTAGGGTCAATTGGTGGTGGTATTAGGGTCAGTTGGTGGCACTGTTAGGGTCAGTTGGTGGTAGTATTAGGCTCAGTTGGTGGAAGTGTTAGGGTCAGTTTGTGGCACTGTTAGGGTCAGTTAGTGGTAGTGTTAGGGTCAGTTGGTGGTAGTGTTAAGGTCAGTTGGTGGTAGTGTTAGGGTCAGTTGGTGGTAGTGTTAGGGTCAGTTGGTGGCACTGTTAGGGTCAGTTTGTGGAAGTATTAGGGTCAGTTGGTGGCAGTGTTAGGGTCAGTTGGTGGTAGTGTTAGGGTCAGTTTGTGGAAGTGTTAGGGTCAGTTGATGGTAGTATTAGGGTCAGTTGGTGGCACTGTTAGGGTCAGTTAGTGGTAGTGTTAGGGTCAGTTGGTTGTAGTGTTAGGGTCAGTTGGTGGCAGTGTTAGGTTCAGTTGGTGGTAGTATTTGGGTCAGTTGGTGGTAGTGTTAGGGTCAGTTGGTGGTAGTATTAGGGTCAGTTGGTGGCACTGTTAGGGTCAGTTGGTGGTAGTGTTAGGGTCAGTTTGTGGAAGTGTTAGGGTCAGTTGGTGGTAGTATTAGGGTCAGTTGGTGATAGTGTTAGGGTCAGTTGGTGGCACTGTTAGGGTCAGTTGGTGGCAGTGTTAGGGTCAGTTGGTGGCAGTGTAAGGGTCAGTTGGTGGTAGTGTTAGGGTCAGTTGGTGGTAGTGTTAGGGTCAGTTGGTGGCAGTGTTAGGGTCAGTTGGTGGCAGTGTAAGGGTCAGTTGGTGGTAGTGTTAGGGTCAGTTGGTGGTAGTATTAGGGTCAGTTGGTGGTAGTGTTAGGGTCAGTTGGTGGTAGTGTTAGGGTCAGTTGGTGGCACTGTTAGGGTCAGTTGGTGGCAGTGTTAGGGTCAGTTGGTGGTAGTGTTAGGGTCAGTTGGTAGTAGTATTAGGGTCAGTTGGTGGTAGTGTTAGGGTCAGTTGGTGGTAGTATTAGGGTCAGTTGGTGGTATTCTTAGGGTCAGTTGGTGGTAGTGTTAGGGTCAGTTGGTGGCACTGTTAGGGTCAGTTAGTGGTAGTGTTAGGGTCAGTTGGTGGTAGTATTAGGGTCAGTTGGTGACAGTGAAATCACAGTGGTCACACTAAATAGTTCTGATGATATCTACAGTTTTACTAACAAATGTCAAAATTGCAAAATTGGGTTTGGGGCATTAAGGTTTGTTTTGACCTCGGTCAGAAAGGGGTTATCAAACATCCGCTTGCCGACCATACATTGTAACTTTACTGCTACGGTACCGGACGGCGCAGAATCATGTGTGTGTATATATATATATATATATATATATATATATATATGTTATACGCGATTCTGTTTTTCCGTGTCCGGGAGGCGCGTGCTGGCCCGGCTGTGCTGTGATTCATCACAGCATTTGCCAATCAACGATTGAATGGCGGCACCCGGTGCTAAGCAGGGAACGAAAACAACTAGATCCCCAGTAAAAGTATCACACAGTACACACATAAACACTGGCTAAGCACACATTTAACCCCTTGATAGACATTTACGAATTCAAAAAAATTTGTTTGTTTTTGTTTCATTAGTTTTGTTTCGTTTTTTCGTTTTTCGGGTCATTCATTATGATCGAAATTCGTAAATTCATAAATTCTTGAATTCTTAAATTCATAAAATTCGTAAATTCAAAAATTTGAAAAGCCGAAAATAAGAAAAGTCTGAAAATTCGAAAGAACGAAAATCCGAAAATTCGAAATAATAACTAACTAATAATAACTAAATATTAAATTATAGGTATTGGAATTTCCTTTCAAATTTTGCTGTTAGTGAACGTAACCAATACGAAATTTATCCAGTTACGGAATATCCGAAATAACGAATGCCGTATCTAAACAAATGGAACAGAATGAATTATTAATAATGATAATAATAATAAAAAGTTTTTAATTATTATTGTTATTTATTATTATTAATTTGTTACGTTACGTTCGTTTAGATGCGGCATTCGATATTACGGATGATTGGATAAATTCGTATTCGTTACGTTCACTAACAGCCAAATTTGAAAGGAAATTCCAATACCTCTAATTTAATAGTTAGTTATTATTAGTTAGTTAGTTATTATTAGTTAGTTAGTTAGTTATTAGTTATTAGTTATAGTTAGTTATTATTTAGAATTTTCGGATTTTCGAGTTTTCGGATTTCCGAATCTACGAATATTCAGAAAAATTCGTTAAACGGGTTTTCGTTCATTTGGATGTTTTCGAATTAACGAATTTGTTGAAATTCGTTAAAAAAAAAGAATTTGGAACTAAATTAATTGCACATGTCTAATCTATATTCCGGTGCCCCTTGTGTTCATTTGGGGTTCATGGACCTTTTTTGAATACTGTGAACCAACAACGCACGGCTGTAACTACTGATTGTATATAATGTTTGTATTATTGTACCCTCTCCATTTTAATCATGTTTTCTATTTAATACATTGTTATATTTTATCATATTCTCGCCTAAATCCTTGGGTACCAAGATAGTCCAACTTTCTCCAATTCTACCAGGGGCATGTTTGGGGCAGCCCCAGGTATTTCCTTCCTCCTTATAAATATTATGTGTACATATAATACCAGTCTAAAATTGAAGGTTAAAAAAAAAAAAAAAAAAATCCACCTTGAGCGCCACTAAAGCCTGTAGTCAATGCACGGCACGGTGCTCAATAGCGACTTGATTGATTATTCCGAGACGACTGTAATTTCCAGTTTTCGGGAGGACTGATGTAGAAGGAGTAAGTATGTCTCCCTCTTAATAAAGTGGATTTGCATTCAGTAGAAAAACGAAAATAAAAAATGATGTATATTTATTATAAAAGATTGTTGGATATCACCTGCGAATGATTGATAAAATCTTCATATTTCACAGCTGTGCGCATATCAATTGTGGATCCTTCGAAGTAATAAAGATAGACAGAGAGCAATTTTCAGATATGGGAAACCACATGGCCTGTAATGTACATCCAGGCAGGAATATTTCAGCTCCAACCACATCCAAAACAATATCGGCACCACACAATAAGAGAGCAACCTGGGTATTTGGCTCCCAACCATTCCGTTGCCTCGCCTCTTGACAAAATGAATGGTATATCTCATTCTCAATATATTAATTGTGCTATTGACAAGTGATTAAATGCTTCTTCATTGTGTGCCTGGTTGGGTAAATTTCCTTTTTTGTATCCTATCCCACCAAGGGGAGCACACAGGAAGTGAGAACAAATCTCCACAACAAAGCCATAAAAACTCTCTGTCCAGGGCGTCCTCCGGAACAGAGGAGCGCATGCGCCAATACACAAGCTAGAAGCTTCCATCAGGATCCTGGGTGGCACAAAAACGTGCACAGGCACCTTGCATTGATATCTGCACTTGAAGGCGCATGTGTGTGCATATCCAATTCCAGAATTGGTGCCAAATGCTCTATTTAAAGGAAGCAGTAGTTACAGATGGTTGCTGGATGATCTTCAGCTGGTCCTTGAAACCCACTCCTGTGTATCCTGATCTTGTGCTTATTCTGGTTTCCTGTTACCAACTTGGCCTTCCTTTGGATTCCCCTTTGGCTGACTCCTTGTTGTGACCTCAGTTCTTTTAAGGACTTTGATTCCACTGATCACCTGCGAATGACAGTGGTTTTGGCTGCTGATCATTCCATTGTCTCTAATCCTATTGATCACCGTGTATGACCTTGGCTTTGGCTCCTGACTATTCCATTGTCTCTAACCCTATTGATCATCCGTGTATGACCTTGGCTTTGGCTCCTGACCATTCCCTTGTCTAGCACCTTACTGATCACTCCTGTATGACCTTGTCTTATAGGTTCCTCACCATTCTGTTGGCTTTGGCTCCTGACAATCCCATTGTCTCTGACTCTACTGATCACCCCTGTAGGGCCTTGGTTTTGACTCTTGATCATTTCGTTGTTTCTAACCCTGTTGATTACCCGTGTATGAACTTGGCTTTGTCTCCTGACCATTCTGTTGTCTCTAACCCTACCGATCACCCCTGTATGACCTTGATTTTGGCTCCTAAACATTCAGTTGTCTTTAACCCTACTGATCACTTGTGCATGTCCTTGGTTTAGTCCCTGACCATGCCAGTGTCTCGGACCCTCCTGTTAACCCCCCTGTAAAACTTTGGCTTTGAATTCTGACCATCCCATTGTCTCTAACCCTTCTGATTACCCCGTATGACCTTGGCTTTGGTTTGTGACCCTTCAGTTGTCTCTAACCCTACTGGTCACTCATGTAGGACCTTGGCTTGGCTCCTGACCATCCCAGTGTCTCCAACCCTACTGATCACCATTGTATAACCTTGGCTTTGACCTTGGCTTTGGCTCCTGACCATTTTATTGTCTCTAACCCTACTGATCACCCCTGTATGACTTTGGCATTGACTCCTGACAATTCTGTTGTCTCTAACACTACTGATCACCAGTGTATGAACTTGGCTTTGGGTCCTGACCATTCCATTGTCTCTAACCCTACTGATCACCCATGTATGATCTTAACTTTTGCTCCTGGCCATTCTTTTGTTATTAACTCTGTTGATTACCCGTGTATGACCATGATTTTGACTCCTGACCATTCTGTTGTCTCTAATCCTGTTGATCACCCGTGTATTACCTTGGTTTTGGCTCCTGACCATTCTGTGATCTATAACCCTACTGATCACCCATGTTGGCCCTTGAACTCAACACTGCTACACTCCAATTCTTCCCTGCTAATCATATTCTGAATCATCTCTGCCAACTGTGGATATTGCACAGAGCGCAGGGGTCAGGGGTAAGTAATGCATGGAGTGCAGGGGTCAGGAATAAGTAATATGCAGAGTGCAGAGGTGAGGAGTAAGTAATGTACAGAGTGCAGGGATGAGGAGTGAGTAATGTACAGAGTGCAGAGGTGAGGAGTAAGTAATGTACAGAGTGCAGAGGTGAGGAGTAAGTAATGTATAGAGTGCAGAGGTGAGGAGTAAGTAATGCAACAGAGCGCAGGGATGAGGAGTAAGTAATGTACAGAGTGCAGAGGTGAGGAGTAAGTAATGTACAGAGTGCAGAGGTGAGGAGTAAGTAATGTACAGAGTGCAGAGGTGAGGAGTAAGTAATGTACAGAGTGCAGAGGTGAGGAGTAAGTAATGTACAGAGTGCAGAGGTGCGGAGTAAGTAATGTACAGAGTGCAGAGGTGAGGAGTAAGTAATGTACAGAGTGCAGAGGTGCGGAGTAAGTAATGTACAGAGTGCAGAGGTGAGGAGTAAGTAATGTACAGAGTGCAGAGGTGAGGAGTAAGTAATGTACAGAGTGCAGAGGTGCGGAGTAAGTAATGTACAGAGTGCAGAGGTGAGGAGTAAGTAATGTACAGGGTGCAGAGGTGAGGAGTAAGTAATGTACAGAGTGCAGAGGTGAGGAGTAAGTAATGTACAGAGTGCAGAGGTGCGGAGTAAGTAATGTACAGAGTGCAGAGGTGAGGAGTAAGTAATGTACAGAGTGCAGAGGAGCGGAGTAAGTAATGTACAGTGTGCAGAGGTGAGGAGTAAGTAATGTACAGAGTGCAGAGGTGAGGAGTAAGTAATGTACAGAGTGCAGAGGTGAGGAGTAAGTAATGTACAGAGTGCAGAGGTGAGGAGTAAGTAATGTACAGAGTGCAGAGGTGAGGAGTAAGTAATGTACAGAGTGCAGAGTTGAGGAGTAAGTAATGTACAGAGTGCAGAGGAGCGGAGTAAGTAATGTACAGAGTGCAGAGGTGAGGAGTAAGTAATATACAGAGTGCAGAGGTGAGGAGTAAGTAATGTACAGAGTGCAGAGGTGTGGAGTAAGTAATGCACAGAGTGCAGAGGTGAGGAGTAAGTAATGCACGGTGTGAAGAGGTGAGGAGTAAGTAATGTACAGAGTGCAGAGGTGAGGAGTAAGTAATGTACAGAGTGCAGAGGTGAGGAGTAAGTAATATACAGAGTGTAGAGGTGAGGAGTAAGTAATGCACAGAGTGCAGAGGTGAGGAGTAAGTAATGCACAGAGTGCAGAGGTGAGGAGTAAGTAATGCACAGAGTGCAGAGGTGAGGAGTAAGTAATGCACAGAGTGCAGAGGTGAGGAGTAAGTAATGCACAGAGTGCAGAGGTGAGGAGTAAGTAATGCACAGAGTGCAGAGGTGAGGAGTAAGTAATGTACAGAGTGCAGAGGTGAGGAGTAAGTAATGTACAGAGTGCAGAGGTGAGGAGTAGGGATGAGCCGAACACCCCCCGGTTCGGTTCGCACCAGAACCCGCGAACGGACCGAAAGTTCGCACGAACGTTAGAACCCCATTGACGTCTATGGGACTCGAACGTTCGAAATCAAAAGTGCTCATTTTAAAGGCTAATTTGCATGGTATTGTCCTAAAAAGGGTTTGGGGACCCGGGTCCTACCCCAGGGGACATGTATCAATGCAAAAAAAACTTTTAAAAACGGCCGTTTTTTCGGGAGCAGTGATTTTAATGATGCTTAAAGTAAAAAAAAAAAAAGTGAAATATTCCTTTAAATATCGTACCTGAGGGGTGTCTATAGTATGCCTGTAAAGTGACGCGTGTTTCCCATGTTTAGAACAGTCCCTGCACCAAATGTCATTTTTAAAGGAAAAAATCTCATTTAAAACTGCTTGCGGGTTTAATGTCATGTCGGGTCATGGCAATATGGATGAAAATCAGTGAGACAAACGGCATGGGTACCCCCCAGTCCATTACCAGGCCCTTTGGGTCTTGTATGGATATTAAGGGGAACCCCGCACCCAAATTAAAATAAGGAAAGGTGTGGGGCCACCAGGCCCTATATACTCTGAACAGCAGTATACAGGCGGTGCAAACAAGACAGGGACTGTAGGTTTGTTGTTAAGTAGAATCTCTTTGTAATTTTGAACATTTTTAACGTGTTTAGCTCCAGCCAAAAAATCTTTTCTAAGCTTTTTGGAAAACATAGGGAAGGGTTATCACCCCTGTGACATTTGTTTTGCTGTCTTTCCTCCTCTTCAGAAGATTTCACCTCACTTTTTTGTCCCAATGAAAAATGTTTTTTGAAAATTTGGGTTTTTTTGTGGAACAAGGATTGGAAAGCATCAGTGGAAAGGAGAAATTGTTTTCCCATATTAACTCTTACAGGAGAGAATTTCCCTTCCTAGGGGTAGATTTCATCTCACTTCCTGTTGTCTCCTTCCGTTTGCAAGTAGGAGTCATTTGTAAGTTAGATGTTTGAAAGTAGGGTCCTGCCCTATATACTCAGCAGAAATTTGGGCCTTAGGTGTTGCTGTGGCCACAACACTGTAAGCCCTCACAGGGCCCTGCTGTGAAATATTAGATCAAGAATTGTAATTACATGCCCCTGTTGAACAGGAGCTGAAAAATTAGGCCTTAGGCACTGGTGCTGGTGCCACAACACTGCAACCCCTCACAGACACTCTAGTTGGAACGCAGGAACGAGCCCTGCTGCAAAGTATTGCTTCAAAAATTGTAATTACACGCCCCTGTTAGACAGGGGCAGAAAAATTGGGCCTTAGGCACTGGTGCTGGTGCCACAACACTGCAACCCCTCACAGACACTCTAGTTGGAACGCAGGAACGAGCCCTGCTGCAAAGTATTGCATCAAAAATTGTAATTACACGCCCCTGTTAGACAGGGGCAGAAAAATTGGGCCTTAGGCACTGGTGCTGGTGCCACAACACTGCAACCCCTCACAGACACTCTAGTTGGAATGCAGGAACGAGCCCTGCTGCAAAGTATTACATCAAAAATTGTAATTACACGCCCCTGTTAAACAGGGGCTGAAAAATTGTGCCTTAGGCACTGGTGGTGGCGCCCAGAACCAAAAATGTTCTTACAAGCTATCAGCGTGATGATTGAGGAGGAAGAGGATAATTACTCAGGGATAGTCACTCAGCATCAGCATAGGCAGTCTTTGAAGGGATCTGAGATTTCAAAAAAAATTATTCGGTTACATCAGCATCAGGTGCTTGGTAGCTGGTGGTGATCCAAGACTCATTCATTTTTATGAAGGTCAGCCGATCGACCGAGTCGGTGGACAGACGCACCCTGTGATCGGTTACCACGCCTCCAGCAGCACTGAATGTGCGTTCCGAAAGAACGCTGGATGCAGGACAGGCCAGTAGCTCAATTGCATACTGTGCAAGCTCTGGCCAGTGATCCATCCTCAAGACCCAGTAACCCAGAGGATTTTCGGTGGGAAAGGTGTCCAAGTCTGATCTTGCCCCTAGGTATTCCTGCACCATGTAAAACAGACACTGGCGATGGTTGCTGGAACCGATCATACCTTGGGGCTGTGGACCAAAAAATTGTCTGAACGCATCGGTCAGACGGCCACCTTCTCCACCGCTCCTTCTTTGACTGACCGAAGCCTCAGCAACACGTTGTCCAGAAACAGGAGTTTGTAACCTCCCAGTCTCTGGGAACGCGTTGCACAGACCTTTCTGCAAGGCCTCCCGAAGATGTTTCATCCTCTGCTCCCTCTGCGATGGCAAGATAAGGTCCGCAACCTTACCCTTGTAACGTGGATCAAGGAGGGTTGCCAGCCAGTATTGGTCCTTCTCCTTGATACCACGAATACGAGGATCCTTACGCAGGCTTTGCAGGATCAGGGAGGCCATGCAGCGTAGGTTTGCTGAGGCATTCGGTCCGGAGTCCTCTGGGTCACTAAGAACGACATGGTCCGCAGCCACCTCCTCCCAGCCACGTACAAGTCCATGTGTTTCTTGGGACTGATCCCTTAAAGACTGCTGCTGATGCTGAGTGCCAGGCTCCACCTCCATACTGACACAATCTTCCTCCTCCTCCTCTTCCTCCTCGTCCTCTTCCTGTGTGATCGGCGGGCACGCAGGAACACTGTCTGGATAAAGGGGGCCTTGAGAGCTAAGGAAGTCCTCCTCTTCCTGCCTCTGTTCTGCCTCAAGTGCCCTGTCCATTATTCCACGCAGCGTGTGCTCCAACAGGTGGACAAGGGGGACAGTGTCACTGATGCATGCACTGTCACTGCTCACCATCCTCGTGGCCTCCTCGAATGGTGACAGGACAGTGCATGCATCCCTGATCATGGCCCACTGGCGTGGGGAAAAAAAAACAAGCTCCCCTGACCCTGTCTTGGTGCCATACTCGCACAGGTACTCATTGATGGCCCTCTGCTGCGTGTGCAGCCGCTGCAGCATGGCCAACGTTGAGTTCCACCTGGTGGGCATGTCACAGATTAGGCGGTTCTTGGGCAGGTTAAACTCCTTTTGGAGGTCCGTCAGCCGAGCACTGGCATTATATGACCGGCGGAAATGCACACAGACTTTCCTGGCCTGCCTCAGGACATCCTGTAAGCCCGGGTACCTGCCCAAGAACCGCTGCACCACCAAGTTAAGGACGTGAGCCAAACAGGGCACATGGGTCATTTGTCCCTGTCGGAGGGCAGAGAGGAGGTTGGTGCCATTGTCGCAAACCACCATTCCTGCCTTAAGTTGGCGTGGCGTCAACCACCTCTGAACCTGCCCCTGCAGAGCTGACAGAACCTCTGCCCCAGTGTGGCTCCTGTCCCCCAAGCACACCAGCTCAAGCACCGCATGGCATCTTTTGGCCTGCGTACTTGCGTAGCCCCTTGAACGCCTACGGAGCACCGCTGGTTCCGAGGAAGAGGCCATGGAGGAAGAAGAAGAGGAGGGGGTGGAGGAGAGAGGTGTGTCACAATCAGCATTTTGGAGGCGTGGTGGCGGAACAACCTCCAACACTACTGCACCTTGTCCTGCATCCTTCCCAGCTGCCAGCAGAGTCACCCAATGCGCCGTGAAACTTAGGTAACGTCCCTGTCCATGCCTGCTGGACCATGAGTCAGCGGTAATATGCACCTTACCGCTGACCGCCCTGTCCAGCGAGGCATGGACATTGCCTTCCACATGCCGGTAGAGAGCCGGAATCGCCTTCCGTGAGAAAAAGTGGCGTTTGGGTACCTGCCACTGAGGAACCGCACATTCCACAAACTCACGGAAGGGGGCAGAGTCTACCAACTGAAAAGGCAGCAGTTGAAGTGCTAGCAATTTTGCCAAGCTAGCATTCAACCGCTGGGCATGTGGATGGCTGGGAGCAAACTTCTTTCGGCGGTGCAGCAGCTGGGGCAGGGAAATTTGCCATGTACAATCTGACGTCGGTGTACCAAAAGCAGATTGCCCACAAGTACTTGGCTGTGACACACGTAATTCTACACCTTCATTCCTCTCACTGCAGGTCTCAGAGAGGACTGAAGGTCTAGTGGGGTTGGAAATCTCAGCTGATGAGGAGCAAGGAGAGATCCTCTTTGTTCTTTGGTGTGGGTCTTTTAGATACGCTTGCCAACGAACTGCATGGCAGGTCAACATATGTCTGGTCAAGCATGTGGTACCCAAGCGGGAGATGTTTTGGCCACGCGAGATACGCTTGAGACATATGTTGCAAATAGCAGCGGTGCGATCTGATGCACTCGTCTCAAAAAAGGCCCACACCAAAGAACTTTTTGAATAACGCGCAGAGACTGCAGCGCCCTGCACATGTGGAGCTTTGGGGTGTGATGCAGTCAATGTGCTGCCCTTAGGCTGGCCCCTGGAGGGCATCCTGCCTCGTTGGTGATGTGCCGCCGCCTCCTCCTCCTCCTCCTCCTCCTCCTCCTCTCTCCTATCAGGCACCCACGTTGAGTCAGTGACCTCATCATCCCCTCCCTCCTCATCACTGGAGCAAACCTGGCAGTATGCTGCAGCAGGGGGAGCATGACTGCCAGATTGCTGTCCTTCTTGGGCACCCCCTCTGTCCGTGCTCATGTTACTGCCTTCATCGAGCTCAGTATCGTCATCAGAGCCTTCCAAACGCTGGGCATCCTCCTGGAGCATGTACCCAACACTGTGGTCAAACAGTTCGAGGGAATCCTCATGAGGACATGGTGGAGCTAGGGAAGGAGTCACTGATGACATTGAGCTAAGGGAAGAGGCCGCTGCTTTGCCAGACAAAGTACCCTGGGCATGGGTGAGAGAGGATGAGGAGGATGAGGACGGCTTGGTCATCCACTCGACCAAGTCTTCCACATGTTGCGGCTCAACACGGCCAGCTGCCGAAAAAAAGGCCAAGCGTGTCCCATGGCCACGTGCTGATGAGGATGCACCGTCTCCACGACCAGCACTAGACACAGAGCCTGCTTGCCCTCTCTTATTGGCTTGTGACTGTCTGCCTCTCCTTCTTGGCCTTCCAGACATACTAATGGCCTGTAGCTGCACTAAGCTGGGATAGAACACCTGTAATTTTCTTCAAGTAGCTTTATATACTGTAACCAGACAAGCCTGCCTGTCAGTAGGAAGATAACAGGAACGGATCTAGCTGAACACTGTGAGCAGGACGCACTGTACTAAATGTAAATAGTCTAGTTGCCTGACCGTGGTACTAATAGGATCAAATAGAACACCTGTAATTTTCTTCAGGTAGCTTTATATACTGTAACCAGACAAGCCTGCCTGTCAGTAGGAAGATAACAGGAACGGATCTAGCTGAACACTGTGAGCAGGACGCACTGTACTAAATGTAAATAGTCTAGCTGCCTGACCGTGGTACTAATAGGATCAAATAGAACACCTGTAATTTTCTTCAGGTAGCTTTATATACTGTAACCAGACAAGCCTGCCTGTCAGTAGGAAGATAACAGGAATGGATCTAGCTGAACACTGTGAGCAGGACGCACTGCACTAAATGTAAATAGTCTAGAAGATAACAGGAACGGATCTAGCTGAACACTGTGAGAAGGACGCACTGCACTAAATGTAAATAGTCTAGAAGATAACAGGAACGGATCTAGCTGAACACTGTGAGCAGGACGCACTGCACTAAATGTAAATAGCAGGAACGGATCTAGCTGAACACTGTGAGCAGGACGCACTGCACTAAATGTAAATAGTCTAGAAGATAACAGGAACGGATCTAGCTGAACACTGTGAGCAGGACGCACTGCACTAAATGTAAATAGCAGGAACGGATCTAGCTGAACACTGTGAGCAGGACGCACTGCACTAAATGTAAATAGCAGGAACGGATCTAGCTGAACACTGTGAGCAGGACGCACTGCACTAAATGTAAATTGCAGGAACGGATCTAGCTGAACACTGTGAGCAGGACGCACTGCACTAAATGTAAATAGTCTAGAAGATAACAGGAACGGATCTAGCTGAACACTGTGAGCAGGACGCACTGCACTAAATGTAAATAGCAGGAACGGATCTAGCTGAACACTGTGAGCAGGACGCACTGCATTAAATGTAAATAGTCTAGATAGAAGATAACAGGAACGGATCTAGCTAAACTGAATACAGTGTATATATATATATGCAACACCTGGGATGCATATATATACACAATACACTGTAAGTGCAGCTAACTGACTGACTGTTCTGCCTAATCTATCTAACTCAAATCAAATGACACTGTCTCTCTCTCTCTCTCTATCTCTCAGCACACCGGAACACACACTACACAGGGCCGCCGTGCAGGCGGCCTTATATAGTGTGGGGTGTGTACTAAATCCCCTGAGCCATAATTGGCCAAAGCCACCCTGGCTTTGGCCAATTACAGCTCTCTCTACTGACGGCGCTGTGATTGGCCAAGCATGCGGGTCATAGTGCATGCTTGGCCAATCATCAGCCAGCAATGCACTGCGATGCCGCAGTGAATTATGGGCCGTGACGCGCCACACGAATTTAGCGCGAACGGCCCATAACGTTCGCAATTCGGCGAACGATCGAACAGCCGATGTTCGAGTCGAACATGGGTTCGACTCGAACACGAAGCTCATCCCTAGTGAGGAGTAAGTAATGTACAGAGTGCAGAGGTGAGGAGTAAGTAATGTACAGAGTGCAGAGGTGAGGAGTAAGTAATGCACAGAGTGCAGAGGTGAGGAGTAAGTAATGCACAGAGTGCAGAGGTGAGGAGTAGGGATGAGCTTCGAGTTCGAGTCGAACTCATGTTTGACTCGAACATTGGCTGTTCGCAAGTTCGCCGAACAGCGAACAATTTGGGGTGTTCGCGGCAAATTCGAATGCCGCGGAACACCCTTTAAAAGTCTATAGGAGAAATCAAAAGTGCTAATTTTAAAGGCTAATATGCAAGTTATTGTCATAAAAAGTGTTTGGGGACCCGGGTCCTGCCCCAGGGGACATGGATCAATGCAAAAAAAAGTTTTAAAAACGGCCGTTTTTTCAGGAGCAGTGATTTTAATAATGCTTAAAGTCAATCAATAAAAGTGTAATATCCCTTTAAATTTCGTACCTGGGGGGTGTCTATAGTATGCCTGTAAAGGGGCGCATGTTTCCTGTGTTTAGAATAGTCTGACAGCAAAATGACATTTTGAAGGAAAAAACTCATTTAAAACTACCCGCGGCTATTGCATTGCCGACAATACACATAGAAGTTCATTGATAAAAACGGCATGGGAATTCCCCAAATGGGAACCCCGAACCAAAATTAAAAAAAAAAAATGACGTGGGAGTCCCCCTAAATTCCATACCAGGCCCTTCAGGTCTGATATGGATATTAAGGGGAACCCCGGCCAAAAAAAAAAAAAAAAAATGACGTGGGGTTCCCCCTAAATTCCATACCAGACCCTTCAGGTCTGGTATGAATTTTAAGGGGAACCCCGCGCCAAAAAAAAAAAAAAAAACGGCGTGGGGTCCCCCCAAAAATCCATACCAGACCCTTATCCGAGCACGCAACCTGGCAGGCCGCAGGAAAAGAGGGGGGACGAGAGTGCGGTCCCCCCCCCTCCTGAACCGTACCAGGCCACATGCCCTCAACATTGGGAGGGTGCTTTGGGGTAGCCCCCCAAAACACCTTGTCCCCATGTTGATGAGGACAAGGACCTCATCCCCACAACCCTGGCCGGTGGTTGTGGGGGTCTGCGGGCGGGGGGCTTATCGGAATCTGGAAGCCCCCTTTAACAAGGGGACCCCCAGATCCCGGCCCCCCCCCCTGTGTGAAATGGTAAGGGGGTTCTTACCCCTACCATTTCACTAAAAAACTGTCAAAAATGTTAAAAATGACAAGAGACAGTTTTTGACAATTCCTTTATTTAAATGCTTCTTCTTTCTTCTATCTTCCTTCATCTTCTGGTTCTTCTGGTTCTTCTGGCTCTTCTGGTTCTTCCTCCGGCGTTCTCGTCCAGCATCTCCTCCGCGGCGTCTTCTATCTTCTTCTCCTCGGGCCGCTCCGCACCCATGGCATTGGGGGGAGGCTCCCGCTCTTCTCTTCTTCTTCTCTTCTTCTTTTCTTCTTTTCTTCTCTTCTTCTCTTCTTCTCTTCTTCTCTTCTTCTCTTCTTCATTTTCTTCTCCGGGCCGCTCCGCAATCCATGCTGGCATGGAGGGAGGCTCCCGCTGTGTGACGGCGCTCCTCGTCTGACAGTTCTTAAATAACGGGGGGCGGGGCCACCCGGTGACCCCGCCCCCCTCTGACGCACGGTGACTTGACGGGACTTCCCTGTGACGTCACGGGGAATGCCACAGGGAAGTCCCGTCATGTCCCGTGCGTCAGAGGGGGGCGGGGTCACCAGGTGGCCCCGCCCCCCGTTATTTAAGAACTGTCAGACGAGGAGCACCGTCACACAGCGGGAGCCTCCCTCCATGCCAGCATGGATTGCGGAGCGGCCCGGAGAAGAAAATGAAGAAGAGAAGAAAAGAAGAAGAGAAGAGCGGGAGCCTCCCCCCCATGCCATGGGTGCGGAGCGGCCCGAGGAGAAGAAGATAGAAGACGCCGCGGAGGAGATGCTGGACGAGAACGCCGGAGGAAGAACCAGAAGAGCCAGAAGAACCAGAAGATGAAGGAAGAAAGAAGAAGCATTTAAATAAAGGAATTGTCAAAAACTGTCTCTTGTCATTTTTAACATTTTTGACACTTTTTTCGTGAAATGGTAGGGGTACTTATGTACCCCCTTACCATTTCACACAGGGGATCTGGGGGTCACCTTGTTAAAGGGGGCTTCCAGATTCCGATAAGCCCCCCGCCCGCAGACCCCCACAACCACCGGCCAGGGTTGTGGGGATGAGGCCCTTGTCCTCATCAACATGGGGACAAGGTGTTTTGGGGGGCTACCCCAAAGCACCCTCCCAATGTTGAGGGCATGTGGCCTGGTACGGTTCAGGAGGGAGTGGGGGCCGCACTCTCGTCCCCCCCTCTTTTCCTGCGGCCTGCCAGGTTGCGTGCTCGGATAAGGGTCTGGTATGGATTTTTGGGGGGACCCCACGCCGTTTTTTTTTTTTTTTTGGCGCGGGGTTCCCCTTAAAATCCATACCAGACCTGAAGGGTCTGATATGGAATTTAGGGGAAACCCCACGTCATTTTTTTTTTTTAATTTTGGCCGGGGTTCCCCTTAATATCCATATCAGACCTGAAGGGCCTGGTATGGAATTTAGGGGGACTCCCACGTCATTTTTTTTTTTTAATTTTGGTTCGGGGTTCCCCTTTGGGGAATTCCCATGCCGTTTTTATCAATGAACTTCTATGTGTATTGTCGGCAATGCAATAGCCGCGGGTAGTTTTAAATGAGTTTTTTCCTTCAAAATGTCATTTTGCTGTCAGACTATTCTAAACACAGGAAACATGCGCCCCTTTACAGGCATACTATAGACACCCCCCAGGTACGAAATTTAAAGGGATATTACACTTTTATTGATTGACTTTAAGCATTATTAAAATCACTGCTCCTGAAAAAACGGCCATTTTTAAAACTTTTTTTTGCATTGATCCATGTCCCCTGGGGCAGGACCCGGGTCCCCAAACACTTTTTATGACAATAACTTGCATATTAGCCTTTAAAATTAGCACTTTTGATTATTCATGTTCGTGTCCCATAGACTTTAACGGTGTTCGTGTGTTCGAACGAACTTTTTTCCTGTTCGCATGTTCTGGTGCGAACCGAACAGGGGGGTGTTCGGCTCATCCCTAGTGAGGAGTAAGTAATGTACAGAGTGCAGAGGTGAGGAGTAAGTAATGTACAGAGTGCAGAGGTGAGGAGTAAGTAATGCACAGAGTGCAGAGGTGAGGAGTAAGTAATGCACAGAGTGCAGAGGTGAGGAGTAAGTAATGCACAGAGTGCAGAGGTGAGGAGTAAGTAATGTACAGAGTGCAGAGGTGAGGAGTAAGCAATCTACAGAGTGCAGAGGTGAGGAGTAAGTAATGTACAGAGTGCAGAGGTGAGGAGTAAGTAATGTACAGGGTGCAGAGGTCAGGACTCAGGAGTGAGTAGACTTGTAGATTGGAAATGCAAGACCTGCTTGCAGTAAATAAAAGCCCATGGACACAATACCTCGGGGGTCAGAAGGGCTTTCTTGTAGGGACAATGTCACATTTTACCGCTTGGGTGAGGCGGCGGTGTCTTTATCACAGCACATGTAGGTCTGGAGAAGGCCATTCGGTAAAGTCGCAGTCATATTATGCTATATTAATGAAATGTATCGGTGAGCTCTTATTAGATACTCCGGCTGCCGGAGCTGATCTTCCCTTTGTGGTTTCTTGCGGGTAAAGCCTTTTACTGACCATCATTTTACAGGTAATTAAACCCGTCTTCATTTCATCCACACAATTAAGCGATAATTAAAAGAATAAAGTCATACAAAAATGTACAGCGTGTTCTAACCACCCCGGTGCAAAGCCGTGTTCTCGTCTTACGTTTATGTGTTGGGAATTTTTTTTCCTCCCTAATTATTGTCTACTAATTATCTCAAATGCAAAAAAAAAAAAACGGCATTGAATTAATTTATAACGATCTTATAGTCAGCCGTGATACATTTAATTAAAGATGAACTTTTAATTAAAGTCACACATTATTGCGGCGCGGTAAACATTATGACATCACTGAATGGATGCAAGCAGCGTGAGCACCTTGTATCAGCTTCTTGCCATCAAATGCGCTGCAGAGCTCAGCCTAGGAGAGGGAGAAGTAGCATAAAGAGCCAATCGGGTGTACCTGCTGTGCAATGGAACATGCCGATAGGTGGAGAGGGCAGAGTCTCAGAGAGATGAGTTTAACCAGGGCTGGTGCAAGGGTTTGTGACATCCTAGGCGAAACATCATTTTGCACCCCCCCCGGCTCTAATCCCTGACCCCACTCCCTTTTCCCTGCCCATGTAAACCCCACCTTTTCATGAAGGGCCCATGAAATGCAGCCTCACCAGAGCCCATCAATGCAGCCTCACCAGAGCCCATCAATGCAGCCTCACCAGCGCCCATCAATTCAGCCTACCAGCGCCCATCAATTCTGCCTACCAGCGCCCATCAATGCAGCCTCACCAGCGTCCATCAATTCAGCCTACCAGCGCTCATCAATTCTGCCTACCAGCGCCCATCAATGCAGCCGCACCAGTGCCCATCAATTCAGCCTACCAGTGCCCATCAATGCAGCCGCACCAGTGCCCATCAATTCAGCCTACCAGTGCCCATCAATGCAGCCGCACCAGTGCCCATGAATTCAGCCTACCAGCGCCCATCAATGCAGCTGCACCAGTGCCCATGAATTCAGCCTACCAGTGCCCATCAATGCAGCCTCACCAGTGCCCATCAATTCAGCCTCACCAGCGCCCATCAATGCAGCCTCACCAGTGCCCATCAATTCAGCCTACCAGCGCTCATCAATTCTGCCTACCAGCGCCCATCAATGCAGCCTCACCAGCGTCCATCAATTCAGCCTACCAGCGCTCATCAATTCTGCCTACCAGCGCCCATCAATGCAGCCGCACCAGTGCCCATCAATTCAGCCTACCAGTGCCCATCAATGCAGCCGCACCAGTGCCCATCAATTCAGCCTACCAGTGCCCATCAATGCAGCCGCACCAGTGCCCATGAATTCAGCCTACCAGCGCCCATCAATGCAGCTGCACCAGTGCCCATGAATTCAGCCTACCAGTGCCCATCAATGCAGCCTCACCAGTGCCCATCAATTCAGCCTCACCAGCGCCCATCAATGCAGCCTCACCAGTGCCCATCAATTCAGCCTACCAGCGCCCATCAACGCAACCTACCAGCCCCCATCAATGCAGCCTCACCAGTGCCCATCAATGCAGCCGCACCAGTGCCCATCAATTCAGCCTACCAGCGCCCATCAACGCAACCTACCAGCCCCCATCAATGCAGCCTCACCAGTGCCCATCAATGCATCCTACCAGCGCCCATCAATGCAGCCTACCAGTGCCCATCAATGCAGCCTCACCAGTGCCCATCAATGCAGCCTCACCAGTGCCCATCAATGCATCCTACCAGCGCCCATCAATGCAGCCTACCAGCGCCCATTAATGCAGCCTACCAGTGCCCATCAATGCAGCCTCACCAGTGCTCATCAATTCAGCCTCACCAGAGCCCATCAATGCAGCCTCACCAGTGCTCATCAATTCAGCCTACCAGTGCCCATCAATGCAGCCTCACTAGCGTCCATCAATGAATGTTTGCTTGCTTTCATTCATTGAGGAGTCGGAACACAGACCTCCGCCGCCGCTGCGCCTCTGACACTATGTGCAAATGGAGCGGTGGCTGCCTGCTGATGCTGAGACTTAGTTGCTTGCTGTAGAGAGCAAAGAGTAGGAATACCAGTGGCCGGGCGCCCTAGGCGGCTGCCTAGTTTGCCTAGTGGTAGTACCGGCCCTGAGTTTAACTGAAGAAGACCTGTAAAGTGAAACTGCAGCAGAGAAGGATCAGGTTCCCTCCCCTTCCAGACAGGGCTGTGCTGTGTGGCGAGGCAGTGTACAAGTCAGGACTGGATGGACAAATCCAGGGAAATCGGCTCCTATGTTTGTATTTTCTTCGCCTTTTTGCCTGGAGTTGAGCTTTGAGTGGCTCTGGGACTCCCATTGTATCTGATATTATCATTGTATGTCATTGGCAGCTGACACATGTAAGCGCTTATTCCTTATTTACCTCCTTAAAGGACGTGTCACTCCGGAACACGCACTACTATATTACCGTCATGTGCCGCTGTGTATTGTGTGTCATTATACTCGTAGAAAAGACGGGAATGTTTGTCATTATATTCATTTTGATTGGCGTCCTAATCTTCTTCACAATTCCACAATTCTCCATGAAGGACTTACCGGCAACCCTTGGCAATGAAGACTCTTCCATGTGATACGAGAAGCTATCTGTGCGCAGAATGATATATCCCATCCCCCCCCCAACGCGATGCGCTATGGTGAAATATGAAAAGTACACGTATACATTTAGGGAAATTGTACACTATATTACCAAAAGTATTGGGACGCCTGCCTTTACACACACATGAACTTTAATGGTATCCCAGTCTTAGTCCGTAGGGTTTAATATTAAGTTGGCCCACCATTTGCAGATATAACAGCTTCAACTCTTCTGGGGAGGCCGTCCACAAGGTTTAGGAGTGTGTCTATGGGAATGTTTGACCATTCTTCCAGGAGAACATTTGTGAGGTCAGGCACTGATGTTGGAGGAGAAGGCCTGGCTCACAGTCTCCGCTCTAAATCATCCCAAAGGTGTTCTATCGGGTTGAAGTCAGGACTCTGTGCAGGCCAGTCAAGTTCCTCTACAACAAACTCGCTCATCCATGTCTTTATGGACCTTGCTTTGTGCACTGGTGCGCAGTCATGTTGGAACAGGAAGGGGCCGTCCCCAAACTGTTCCCACAAAGTTGGAAATTGTCCAAAATGTGCACTGGTGGTCCAAATCATTTGGTGGAGGGGGGATTATGGTGGGGGGTTGTTTTTCAGGGGTTGGGTTTGGCCCCTTAGTTCCAGTGAAGGGAACTCTTAAGGCGTCAGCATACCAAGACATTTTGGACAATTTCATACTCCCAACTTTGTGGGAACAGTTTGGGGACGGCCCCTTCCTGTTCCAACATGACTGCGCACCAGTGCACAAAGCAAGGTCCATAAAGACATGGATGAGCGAGTTTGGGGCGGAGGAACTTGACTGTCCTGCACAGTGTCCTGACCTCAACCCCATAGAACACCTTTGGGATAAATTAGAGTGGAGACTGCGAGCCAGGCCTTCTCGTCCAACATCAGTGCCTGACCTCACAAATGCTCTTCTGGAAGAATGGTCAAACATTCCCATAGACACCCTCCTAAACCTTGTGGACGCCCTTCCCAGAAGAGTTGAAGCTGTTATAGCTGCAAAGGGCCGGGCCAACTCAATATTGAACCCTACGGACTAAGACTGAGCTGCTGTTTTGCTACCCCCCATCTTCTAGCAGGGGTCTCAAACTGGCGGCCCTCCAGCTGTTGCAGAACTACAAGTCCCATGGGGCATTGCAAGGCAGACAGTTACAAGCATGACTCCCAAAGGCAGAGGCATGATGGGACTTGTAGTTCCACAACAGCTGGAGGGCCGCCAGTTTGAGACCCCCTGTTCTAGAGACTTCTAGAAGCATTGTGGGAGGCAGAGCAGAACGAGCAGTCTTCCTCAATCCTTGGGGAAGTATGATCAGAAAGTGGGGGGGGGCAATAAATATTCTGAGAGAAAAGGGAAGGGGAGAGAGCCGCCAATAGTGTAAGACGTTTTATTGGTACAAAAGGGGGGTTAATATGTAAAGATTTTGCACCCACGGACATCACTTGTATTAAGCATAGAAACAATCTCCACGTAACGTCATCAGTTCAGAGGCCAGTCCGCACCAGAGCCCCCCCCGGAGGAGCACTATGAAGCCGGGGCAGGGACCCAAGCAAGCCACCAGGGAGCCGCTGTGGGATACTCAAACCGTCAAGGAGCTGTCAACCATCCAGGGTGCTGTGACCAATCGGAACATGTTTCAGAGGCCAAACCGCACCTCCTTTTGAGGCTAACCAGGGATTGGTTCCAAATGTCCAATAATATGGAGTTGCCCCCTCTTTGTAGCTTTAACATCTTCCACTCTTCTGGGAAGGCTTTCCACGAGAATTTAGAAGGTGTCTTTGGGAATTTGTGCCCATTTGTGAGGTTAGGTACCGATGTTGGATGAGAAGACCTGGCTCACTGTAGGTGTTCCAATTCATCCCAAAAGTGTCCAGTAGGGGTGAGGTGAGGTCAGGGCTCTGTGCAGGACGCTCCAGTTCCTCTAAACCAAACCGGTCACACCATGTCATAGTTACAGTATCTCACAAAAGTGAGTACACCCCTGACATTTTTGTAAATCTTTTCTTCTATCTTTTCATGTGACAACACTGAAGAAATGACACTTGTCTACAATGTAAAGTAGTGAGTGTACAGCTTGTATAACAGTGTAAATTTGCTGTCCCCTCAAAATAACTCAACACACAGCCATTAATGTCTAAACCGCTGGCCACAAAAGTCAGTACACCCCTAAGTGAAAATCTCCAAATTGGGCCCAAAGTGTCAATATTTTGTGTGGCCACCATTATTTTCCAGCACTGCCTTAACCCTCTTGGGCATGGAGGTCACCAGAGCTTCACAGGTTGTCACTGGAGTCCTCTTCCCCTCCTCCATGATGACATCACGGAGCTGGTGGATGTTAGAGACCTTGCGCTCCTCCACCTTCTGTTTGAGGATGTCCCACAGATGATCAATAGGGTTTAGGTCTGGAGACATGCTTGGCCAGTCCATCACCTTTACCCTCAGCTTCTTTAGCAAGGCAGTGGTCATCTTGGAGGTGTGTTTGGGATGGTTATCATGTTGGAATACTGCCCTGCGGTCCAGTCTCTGAAGGGAGGGGATCATGCTCTGCTTCAGTATATCACAGTACATGTTGGCATTCATGGTTCCCTCAATGATCTGTAGCTCCCCAGTACCGGCAGCACTCATGCAGCCCCAGACCATGACACTCCCATCACCATGCTTGACTGTAGACAAGACACACTTGTCTTTGTACTCCTCTCCTGGTTGCCGCCACACACGCTTGTCACCATCTGCACCAATTAAGTTTATCTTGGTCTTCTCAGACCACAGGACATGGTTCCAGTAATCCATGATTGGCTTTCTTGTGCATCATCTATCAAAGAGGCTTTCTTCTAGGACAACAGCCATGCAGACCAATTTGATGCAGTGTGCGGCGTATGGTCTGAGCACTGACAGGCTGACTCCCCACCCCTACAACCTCTGCAGCAATGCTGGTAGCACTCCTATGTCTGTTTCCCAAAGACAACCTCTGGATATGATGGATATTACCACAAGGTTAGAAGAGCACAATTGTCTACAATGTGTTTGTATGATGTAGCATTAACGGCACCCTTCACTGGAGACTCCTGAACTCCATCTTTTGAAGTCCACAAACATTAGGCCATATAGGTAGGTGTGATTGCCAGGTGTCCTGATACTTTAGCCATATAGTGTACACTCTAGATTGGCTGTTCTCAACCAGGGTTCTGTGGCACCCTATGATTCCTCCAGAGGTTGCTAGCAGTTCTTTTGAGCTGTGGCTGATTGACCTCCGATCTTATGGTTCCTGCATAGCTTTGAGGCTGATGCCACTTGGCAGAGCAAGCAATATGACACCAATGATCTTGTTAGCTTCTTACCCCTGACCACCAATGTATGGAGTATTTCTCCCCCTGTCCACCAATGTAAGAGGCATTTCTCCTGTTGGCCACCAAAGTAAAGGGGAATTTCTCCCACTGTCCACCACTGTAAAGGGCATTTCTCCCACTTGCCACCAATGTAAAGGTAATTTCTCCAACTGGCTACCAATGTCAGATGCATTTTTCCCACTGACTACCAATGTAAAGGGCATTTCTCCCACTGGCCACCAATGTAAAGGGCATTTTCCCACTGGCCACCAATGTAAAGGACATTTCTCCCACTGGCTACCAATGTAAGATGCATTTTTCCCACTGACTACTATGGTAAAGGGCATTTCCCCCACTGTCCACCAATGTAAAGGGCATTTTTCCCACTGGCCACCAATGCAAAGGTAATTTCTCCCACTGGCCACCAATGTAAAGGGCCTTTTTCACACCAGCTGCCAATGTAACGGGCATTTCTCCCATTGGCCACCAATGTAAAGGGCATTTCTCCCATTGGCCACCAATGTAAAGGGCATTTCTCCCACTGGCCACCAATGTAAAGGTAATTTCTCCCACTGACTACCAATGTAAAGGGCCTTTTTTCACACTGGCCACCAAAGTAAAGGGCATTTCTCCAACTGGCTACCAATGTCAGATGCATTTTTCCCACTAACTACCAATGTAAGATGCATTTTTCCCACTGACTACCATGGTAAAGGACATTTCTCCCACTGGCCACCAATGTAAAGGGCATTTTACCCACTGGCCACCAATGCAAAGGTAATTTCTCCCACTGGCCACCAATGTAAAGGGCCTTTTTCACACTGGCCGCCAATGTAAGGGGCATTTCTCCCATTGGCCACCAATGTAAGGTGCATTTTTTCCACTGACCACCAATGTAAATTGCATTTCCCCCACTGGCTACCAATGTAAGATGCATTTTTTTCCCACTGACTACTAATGTAAAGGGCATTTCAACCACTGCCCACCAATGTAAAGGGCATTTCAACCACTGCCCACCAATGTAATGTGCATTTTTCCAACTGACCAATGAATTGGTATTATCAGGGATACCCCAAGACCTGAAGATGATTTCAAGGGTTGATCCAGGGGGAAAAGGTTGAGAAAGGTTGACCTAGGTTGAGTTTAAATGAGCAATTTAGCTGATAAGTTGTCTTTCCTGGAAGCTTAGTCAATATGAACTCCTCTTTTTCTTAAATAATGACAAAATATTAATGGAAAAAAAAAAAAACAGAAAGACACGATCCTAAATTATGATGTGTAGTCACTTTGCTGCCAGAATATTATATTTCAAGCTAGTTTCAATGGCAAATTGAATCCGGCTTCCCATTTTTCATCTGGGGACAATATAGAGACTTTGAACAGAGCTCGTTCCGTGTTGGAAGGTCCCCTTTGGCTGAAGCTAACCATATCAGACATAAAACAATATTTTCCCTGTCACAGACTCCCTTTTTGTCTAGTAAATGGCCGTCAACACGTGAAAGATAGATGGACCTGTCCAGGACTCCGCGCTTTGTCTACTGGCTGAGCTTTCCACGACAGCTGGGGAAAAGCTATCAACTTTCGCAATCCTATTCAAGCCTTTTGGCTCCTTCATATGTGTAGACCGCGTTCCAATAGCGTGTTTACAAAGTCCCGTAAATCATCATTTTCCTGTTGCAAATGGCTTTACGAATGATTTCTGCATGCCGTTTTGATTCTTGCGGGAAACGCAGAAGTCATTTTTATTCATAGAGCTGCAAAGCGATGAGATGGCGAAGGGCCTCTGGAGTGGCGAGCTTGACGGATTCCGTCTGACGGAAGATCAGACTGATACACTAGAAGAATCGTCAATGAAAAGCCCCTACGCTCGTGATGTTTTTTTTTTTTTTCCTGGGTTGACGGATTGTATATTAGGCCGGGATGACTCCATCCCTTTAATAAACTCCAAACTCCGAACATGTGACAGAGCCAAGAATACGGTTTTGCATAAACGTCTTGAGGAGCACCAATACAGAGCAGACAAAGATGGATGCAATTGCACAGTCTGCTGCTGACACGTTCTTTTGCTGCTTAGGAATAAAATTTATAAGCTCTCCCCGGCCGTGAGAGGAGAATTTTACAACCCCTAAGAAATCAAACCTTGAAAGCACTCGCACTCAAAGTTTTTGCAGTATTTAATATTGACTTCGTAAACGGGGGATGCAGAGAATTCCGTGATTTAATAATACCTGCAGCTGGTATCCAATAAAACCGGATATTTTTGGACAGGGGTGATGCTCGTTGCAACCAGATCTACTGCCACATTGTTCAGCTTCTAAAATTGAGAAAATAAAAAAAAAATAAAATAAAAATAATAAACTCCACGTTTGTAACCATCTTTACTGCGTTGTCTTTGTTCTAGACATCTGCCGCTGTAAGTGGGAACCCAGGGCCGTATCAAGCCTGGCAGGAAGCAAACGTTTCCTGACAAAGTGTGTTCTGGGATAGCAGGATCAGTGTGACAAACTGTCCAAATACTTCAAAACAAGAATCCTGTGATAAAGTGCACCTGTTGTATAGATAGTATGGATGCCACTTAAAGGCAGGGGTAGGCAACCTCGGCCCTCCAGCTGTGGTAAAACTACAAATCCCATCATGCCTCTGCCTGTGATTGGTCAGGGTCTTGCAATGTCTCATGAGACTTGTAGTTTCAAAACAGCTGGAGGGCCGAGGTTGCCTACCCCTGCTTAAAGGGTAACTCCACTTCTGTGAAAAAAACTAAAAATAATAATATGACATATTCAGTTCAATATACTGTATATATGAATAGTTGGAGAAAAGGACCCGTCTCCATGCCGGGGTGAAATCGGTTGATCTCAATGTTGTGGAGGGCCCAATCATGGATCCTTTAGGGTTTCTCAGGTGGACATTGGACTGGTAGGATGAGAGGAGGTAAACAAGGCAGTCTGTGAAACAAATGGCAGAGGCCCCTGGGGTTGGGTGTCTACGGAAGGGTCAAAGTCATCAAGTTAGATGCACATCGGATAGCTTCGTTTCACCAAAAGACGCATTTTGTGGCTGTAGGGAGTGGCAATCTATAGCCAAGAAACACATCTTTACGTGAAATAAAGGTATCTGATGTTTGTCTAACATGATTACTCCAGCCCATCCTTGGACACATCCTTATGCCGCATACACACGAGCGGACTTTACGGCAGGACAGGATTTCGTCGGACAATTCGATCGTGTGTGGACTCCAGCGGACTTTGTTTTCTCAAAAGTTGGACGGACTTAGATTTGAAACATGTTTTAAATCTATCTGTCGAACTCGAGTCCGGTCGAAAAGTCCGCTCGTCTGTATGCTAGTTTGACGGACAAAAAGCCACGCTAGGGCAGCTATTGGCTACTGGCTATGAACTTCCTTGTTTTAGTCCGGTCATCACGTACGAATTCGACGGACTTTGGTGGATCGTGTGTAGGCAAGTCCGTTCATTCAGAAAGTCCGTCGTAAAGTCCGTCGAAAAGTCCGCCGGGCAAAGTCTGCCGTAAAGTCCGCTCGTGTGTACGCGGCATTAGACATACTACAATAGGCTCTTCTGCCATTCAAGAACTTGACAGGCCTTTTTCTTCTCTACAAAAAGTCCAACACCCCTCTGAATCCCCTTTAAGAACTTAGTACTGGGACTGCCAGGGCATTGAGAGTGACCAATCTCACCCTGAAAGGAGACGTGGATATTTTTTCATGTGCTTGGATTCAGGTGGTGTTGGTCCTCAAAGGCCTGAAGGGTCAGACTGAAAAAACAGATTGGACACCCATTAAAAGGCCCAAGAAATCCACTGGAAAAAGTGGGGAGAAAAGGTGGGAGAGCCCTTATAGTTTACTATGTATTTAAATGTGGTCATTTTCTCACTTAAGAGAAAGGAAAGAAAAGAAAAAGACTAACATTTGTTGAGGTTGCGATGACCCAATCTGGTGGAACCACACAACCCTCCCTGAATGGAGGTGGAGAAATAGCCCATCACCACGTGGGTGAAATCAGTCGATCTCAATGCTGTGGGGGTCCCAATCCAGGATCCTTTATGGATTCTCAGGTGGGTAATGAACCGGTAGGATGAGACTATGTACTATGTATGTAAATGTGGTTATTTCCTCACTTAAGTGAAAGGAAAGAAAAGAAAAAGACTAACATTTGTTGAGGTTGAGATGACCCAATCTGGTGGAACCACACAACCCTCCCTGAATGGAGGTGGAGAAATAGCCCATCACCACGTGGGTGAAATCGGTCGATCTCAATGCTGTGGGGGTCCCAATCCAGGATCCTTTATGGATTCTCAGGTGGGTAATGAACCGGTAGAATGAGAGGAGTTAAAAAGCCCATCAGTGAAATGAATGGCATAGACACCTGGGGTGGTAAGGATGGGTCAGAGTCATCGAGTTAGGCAAACATCAGATTGCCTCATTTCACGAAAACATGCATTTCGTGGCTATAGGAAGTGGCAAGTTATAGCCACGAAATGCATCTTTTTGCGAAATAAAGGTATCTTACATAGTTACGTAGTTGATCTGGTAGCAAAAAGACACAAGTCCATCTACTTCAACCAAAAGAGAAAAACACACACAAATGGAAAACCTCCATATACACTATCCCATACCCTCAGTTGATCCAGAGAAAAAAAAATAGTAAAGCATGTTCCAATTTGCTCCAGCGGAGGAAAAAAAAATCCTTCCTGATCCCCCAACAGGCAATTGGATTATCTGATGTTTGTCTAACTTGATTACGCTGACCCATTTTTAGACACAACCTTAGACCCATCCTTTGACATACAACAATGAGCTCCTCTTCCCTTCAAGCACTTGACAGGTCTTTTTCTTCTCTACAAAAAGCCCAGTGTCCCTCTGAATCCCCTTTAAGGACTTAGGACTGGGACTACCAAGGCATTGAGAGCGACTAATCTCACCCTGTGTGGAGGAATGGGTATTCTCCACATGCCTGGATTCAGGTGATGGTGGTCCTCAACGGTCCGAGGGGTCAGACAGAAGAACGGATTGGAGGCCCTTTAAAAGGCCCAAAAAAACCCCTGGAAAAAAAGAGTGGAGAGGCGAGGGGAGCCCTTATACCAGTGTTTCTCAAACTTTTTGGTCTTGCGGCGCACAAAAAAAAGATCTAAAATTTTTCACGGCACACCTAAAAGATTTAACAATTTTTGTGGTGAAGAACTTATTTATTTTTATACAGTATATTTAATTTTAAATTTAATGTGAAGGATTTGCCTGCTTTCGAGAGCAAATCAGATTGAAGCGATTGTAATCTTCTTTGCACTTTCGCTTGCTTCCTTGCTTTTCATTTAACAGTTTCTCTTTCAGAGTTCCAGACTTGATTAAGGATTTCTTCATCGCTAAACAATGAACAAACTTTATTTATAAGCATCAAAGTTGGAATGGAACGGTCTCTATTATTATAATATAATTAGAGCGATCGAGTTCTCCCCAGATCTTGCACAAGTCTCGCGTTACGAAAGAAACCAACGAATGACAGACTGACAGAGATTGCGTTTTTATATATGTTACTTTTTTAACTTTTGCGACATTGATTTACCATTTAATTTTTCGATATGTTCAAGGTTTCAAAACGCTAGCAATTTTAACTATTTTTTTTTTAAACTCCCACTGCACACCTGCAAATCTCACACGGCGCACAGTTTGAGAATCACTCGCCTTATACTGTAGCATGTATTTAAATGTAGTTACTGTGTTTCCTCACTTCAGAAAAAGGAAAAAAAGACTGAAATTTTGTGAGGTTGTGGTGACCCAGTCTGGGGTTATAACACAACCTTTCATGAATACAGGTGGAGAAAAGGTTCCATCTCCACGTGGGATGAAATTGCTCAATCTCAATGCTGCAGGGGTCCCAATCCTGGATCTTCTATGGGTTCTCAGGTGGGTATTGAACTGGAATGATAAAAAGAGGTAAAAAGCCCATCACTGAAATGAATGGCAGAGATGCCTGGTATGGTGTGTCTAAGGATGGGTCGGTGTCATCAAGTTAGGTGACCATCAGATAGCTTTACAGTAATTCACCAAAAGATGCATTTTGTGGCTATAGAAAGTGGCAAGTTATAGCCACAAAATGTGTCTTTTTGTGAAATAAATGTATCTGATGTTTGTCTAATATGATTACTCCAACCCATCATTAGACAAATCCCTACACCCATTCTTAGGTATATTACAATAAGCCCTTCTGCCATTCAAGCACTTGACAAGCCTTTTTCTTCTCTACAAAAAGTCCAATACCCCTCTGAATCCCCTTTAAGGACCTAGGATTGGGACTGTCAGGGCATTGAGAGCGACCAGTCTCACAGTACTTGGAGACATGGATATTTTCCACATGCTCAGATTCAGGTTGTGCTGGTCCTCAAATGTTTGAAGGGTCAGACTTAAAAAAACAGACCGCAGACCCATTAAAGGGGCAGAGGTATCCACTGGAAAAAAGAGAGGGAAGAGGAGAGAGAGTCCCTATAGTGTAGTATGTAAAAAATTACTAACAACTGGTGAGGTTACCATGACCCAGTCCGATGGAACCACACAACCTTTTGTGAATGCAGGTGGGGAAAAGACCCTGTCTGCACCTGGGGGGAAATCGGTCAATCTCAATGCCACAGAGGTCCCAATCCTGGAACTTCTATGGGTTTTCTGGTGGGTATTGGACTGTTAAGATGAGAGGAGATTTGTTCGTAGGGTTATGGTCCAAAAAGGTATGTATGAAAAAAAGGAATTCAAGGGATCCACCAAAAGAAAGGAAGGAGAGGCTGTGTAGTAAATAGACAGTATTGAATCTTAAAAGTATTGTTGAGGAGAAATAAAAAGCTGCTCCTTTTTTATTTGTAAAGGTAAACCAGGTATGTAGTCCATGCAACCTCCTGAGTACGTATGCGGAGAATGGTAGGATGAGAGGAGTTAAAAAGTCCATCAGTGAAATGAATGGCAGAGACACCCGGTGTGGTGTGTCTAAGGATGGATCAGAGTCATCAAGTTAGGTGACCATCAGCTTTATTTCCCCAAAATACATATTTCATGGCTATAGGAAGTGGCAAGTTATAGTCACAAAACACGTCTTTTTGTGAAATAAGCTATCTGATGTTCATCTGACTTGATGACTCTGACCCACCTTTAGACACACCACACTGGGCACCTGTGCCATCCATTTCACCAACTGGATTTTTACCTCCTCTAATCTCACAATTCTCCACATGTGCACTCAAAGAGTTGCATGGACAACATACCTGGGTTACCTTGACAGATGTAAGTTTAGCTGCTTTTTACGTCTCCTCAACAATACTTTTAAGATTCCATACTGTCTACTTACTACACTTTGTTTTCTCAGATTTTTTTTCATACATACCTTTGAGGACCACTAACCTTACGAACAACATATATATATATATATGGAATGTGCAAAGCCCTGCCGCTCTGAAAATGACACAGGATTTGCATTAAGACCTAATGCGAAGTTCCAAACTATCGTTTCTGAGCGGAGAAAGCTGTGGTCTTGGTTTTCTCTGGATTCTGTGGCCTGGAGTTTGAAGGTTCCAAAGTGTCTTGGGTGGGATGAAACCTTCAATCCCTTGTCCGGATTTTACTGATGCCTGCAGCCTGTTTGAGTACACAGATGTGTAGGGTCGTGATATACTCAAACCTGAGAATAGCTCAGGGCTCCCAGTTTGGAGACAACTCACATATTGGAAACAGGAGGTCTCAACCAGGGGTCAAAGGAGCCCAGCCAGGAGTCAGGGGACAGAAGGTCTCACATAGGGGTCAGAAGTGCCCCAGCCAGGAGTCAAGAGACAGGAGGTCTCAACCAGGGGACAGTGTTGCCCTAGCCAGGAGTTAAGAGACAGGAGGCCGTAACGAGGGGTCTGAGGTACCCTAACCAGGAGTCAAGAGATAAGAGGTCACAATCAGAGGTCAGATGTGGCCAAGCCAGGAGTCAAGGGACAGAAGGTCTGAACCAGGGGTCAGAGGTGCCCTAGCCAGGAATCAAGAGACAGGAGGTCTTAACCAGGGGTCAGAGGTGCCCCAGCCAGGAGACAGGAAGTCCCCACCAGGGGTCGGAGGGGCCCCAGCCAGGAGACATGGGGTCTCAACCAGGGTCAGAGGGGCCCCAGCCAGGAGACAGGAGGTCTCGTCCCAGGAGTCAGGTGACCAATCAGGGGTCAGAGGTGGCCAAGCCAGGAGTCAAGAGACAGAAGGTCTCAACCAGGGGTCAGAGGTGCCCTAGCAAGGAATCAAGAGACAGGAGGTCTTAACCAGGGGTCAGAGGTGCCCCAGCCAGGAGACAGGAAGTCCCCGACAGGGGTCGGAGGGGCCCCAGCCAGGAGACATGGGGTCTCAACCAGGGTCAGAGGGGCCCCAGCCAGGAGACAGGAGGTCTCGTCCCAGGAGTCAGGTGGACTCCTATCGGGGTGTCAGGAGAACCCCTACCCAGAGGCCAGGAGTGGGCTGCAGAGCAAAGTGCTGTGAATAAAAGCTGAGCGAGCCATGGAAGGCAAGAGGGTTGGGAAATACAGTCAGAGGGACTGGTAAGAAGAGCAGCGGTGCTAATGAAAAGGGGCTCGGCATTTTCAGTTGACTTTTCATGTTGATGTGGAAGAACCCTTGCATGGGCAGCTGATGCTTACGTGAACTTTCAATCTTGTTTAATAAAAGTGGGCTGCCACGCCTCATTGGGAAAACACCTTCCACATGAGAATAATCACCCAACACCACAAAACATATATAACCACATGTCATTTTCATTGCACCATTCAATTTCAACAATTTTGTCACTTTTCATTTGCTTTTCTGAACCCGTTCCAGATGGCCACCAAATTAAATAACCTTTAAAATTTCCACCTGCAAGCCACGTAGAGGAAAATAATATTATTTACTGACATGGAAGCCCGCGTCCTACATAATTATTGTGTCTGCTGTCATGAGAACAGATGTTGTGCATATTTTGCCACTGTACCGGAATCAGGAAGGGCCTCCAGCTAATGATCTGCAACATATGGATTTTCCTAAGATCCTGACTTGTGAAAATAAATTATATCAATAACCCATCTGACTGTATTTTGTTTTTAACAAAGATCTATCCAGAGTCTAATTAAAAAAAAAAAAAAAAAGGAAAGAACATTTGTCTCTTGGGTGTTTTCAAGGATGCTTTAAATAAAGCAAATTTGTGATTTGTTGTGGGAACTTGAATTTGGCACGGTGTTCTGACTTCCGGGTCTCAGATAATTGTATTCAGTGCAAGAATGGAGGAGACTTCTTGGGGTGTTTTATGTCAGCCGCTACACCTCAGTGGTGTAGTATCCTCACGGCTTCTCACAATGTACAACAGAAGCTAAAGCAAGTCAGATAGAGCCCACCACATTTCCTGGATGGACAACATCCAGCATCATCTAGCTCAGGAGTCTCCAAATCTTCTAAACAATGTGCCAGTTTAATGCCCTTCAAAATTTTAGAGGGGCCAAACTGGGCCAGTGGGAGTAGAAACTGCCAAAGAATCCGTGGGAGTGGGCTTGGTGGTCAATGGAAGTAAAAAGTATTACTGCGTTTAACAGGAGAAATAGTTCCCCGTCATTGGTATTAATAAGAGGTATTGTGCCCTATTGTTTGTATCAGTAAGAAAAATAGTGCTCAATCATTGGTGTCAGTGGGAGGAATAGTGCCCTATTGTTGGTATCAGTGGGAGGAATAGTGCCCCATCATTGGTGTCAGTGGGAGGAATAGTGCCCCCTCATTGGTATCAGTGGGAGGAATAGTGCCCCCTCATTGGTGTCAGTGGGAGGAATAGTGCCCCATCATTGGTGTCAGTGGGAGGGATGGTGCCCCATCATTGGTGTCAACATGAGGAAGAGTACCTGTCAGAAACCATGAAATCAGACCAAGACAGAAGTACAGTTAAATCACACTTGTTTAATAATAAAAGTAAAAAGAACGAAGTAGTCAAAACATAGCCAGAGTTCAGTAACCAGAACGGATAGTCAGCCAAGCCAGAAGTCAGGGATCAATGCAGTGGAACAGCAAGTAGGATCTGGAGCCAGAAGGGATGTCAGCAAAGCAAGTCTTTAAACAGGAATGCAGGAGAATGTCTCTGTGATGTTGACCAAGGCGAAGGCAGAGATCCTATGGACTGGATGGCTTAAGTAGGCAGGACTGATGAGCAGGATATCATCAACAGCTGAGTAACTGAGGAGAGATAGGAGCTGGCGATTAGCTGACAGCTGAGCGGCCAGCTCAGAGAAGGAAGGGCTGAGCCCAGCCCTGACAGTACCCCATCATTGGTATTAGTGGGAGGTATAGTTCCCCATCATTGGTATCAGTGGGACAAATAGTGCCCCATTATTGGTGTCAGTGGGAGGAATAGTGCCCCATCATTGGTGTCAGTGGGAGGAATAGTGCCCCATCATTGGTATCAGTGGGAGGAATAGTACCCAAACATTGGTATCGGTGGGAGGAATAGTGTCCCATCATTGGTATCATTGTGAGGAATAGTGGACCATCATTGGTATCAGTGGGAGGAATAGTGCCCCATAATTGGTGTCAGTGCGAGGAAGAGTGCCCCATCATTGGTATTAGTGGAGGTATACTGCCCTATCAATGGTGTCAGTGTGAGGAATAATGCCCCATCAATGGCATTAATGAAATGAATACTGCCCTATCACTGATGTTTGTGGGAGGTGTTGTGCCACATCATTTATATCAGTGGAAGGAGTTATACCCCATTGAATAGTGTCCAATCGTTTTTATGAGTGTGAAGAAATATGCCCCATAGCTGGTGTCTGTGGGAAAAAATGTACGACACTGCTGGTGTCAGTGGAAGGAACGGTACCTCATTGTTGGTGTCAGTGGAAGGATTGGTACCTCATTGTTGGTGTCAGCGAAAGGAACGGTACCTCATTGTTGGTGTCAGCGAAAGGAACGGTACCTCATTGTTGGTGTCAGTGGAAGGAACGGTACCTCATTGTTGGTGTCAGTGGAAGGATTGGTACCTCATTGTTGGTGTCAGTGGAAGGAACGGTACCTCATTGTTGGTGTCAGTGGAAGGAACGGTACCTCATTGTTGGTGTCAGTGGAAGGATTGGTACCTCATTGTTGGTGTCAGTGGAAGGAACGGTACCTCATTGTTGGTGTCAGTGGAAGGAACGGTACCTCATTGTTGGTGTCAGTGGAAGGAACGGTACCTCATTGTTGGTGTCAGTGGAAGGAACGGTACCTCATTGTTGGTGTCAGTGGAAGGATTGGTACCTCATTGTTGGTGTCAGTGGAAGGAAAGGTACCTCATTGTTGGTGTCAGTGGAAGGAACGGTACCTCATTGTTGGTGTCAGTGGAAGGAACGGTACCTCATTGTTGGTGTCAGTGGAAGGATTGGTACCTCATTGTTGGTGTCAGTGGAAGGAATGGTACCTCATTGTTGGTGTCAGTGGAAGGATTGGTACCTCATTGTTGGTGTCAGTGGAAGGATTGGTACCTCATTGTTGGTGTCAGTGGAAGGAACGGTACCTCATTGTTGGTGTCAGTGGAAGGATTGGTACCTCATTGTTGGTGTCAGTGGAAGGAATGGTACCTCATTGTTGGTGTCAGTGGAAGGAACGCTACCTCATTGTTGGTGTCAGTGGAAGGAACGCTACCTCATTGTTGGTGTCAGTGGAAGGATTGGTACCTCATTGTTGGTGTCAGTGGAAGGATTGGTACTTTATTGTTGGTGTCAGTGGAAGGAACGGTACCTCATTGTTGGTGTCAGTGGAAGGAACGCTACCTCATTGTTGGTGTCAGTGGAAGGATTGGTACCTCATTGTTGGTGTCAGTGGAAGGATTGGTACCTCATTGTTAGTGTCAGTGGAAGGAACGGTACCTCATTGTTGGTGTCAGTGGAAGGATTGGTACCTCATTGTTGGTGTCAGTGGAAGGAATGGTACCTCATTGTTGGTGTCAGTGGAAGGAACGCTACCTCATTGTTGGTGTCAGTGGAAGGAACGCTACCTCATTGTTGGTGTCAGTGGAAGGATTGGTACCTCATTGTTGGTGTCAGTGGAAGGATTGGTACTTTATTGTTGGTGTCAGTGGAAGGAACGGTACCTCATTGTTGGTGTCAGTGGAAGGAACGCTACCTCATTGTTGGTGTCAGTGGAAGGATTGGTACCTCATTGTTGGTGTCAGTAGGAGCAATAGAATCTCATAGAAGTGGAAGGAACAGCGCTCCAAGGGCCGGATAAAGACAAGAAAAGGGCCACATCCGGCTCACAGGCCACAGTTTTGGAGACCACTGATCTAGCCCTTTTCTCCCCAACCTGACTGCCCCTGGTCTACGCCTGGTTGTGTGTGGTGAGTCCATTGGGATTTTAATTTCGATGAGTATGAAGACAGCGGGCATCAACAAAAGGGTCTGGTATGGATTTCCTGGGGGACTTCACACTTTTTTTTTGTTTTTTTCATTCTTGTTGTAGGATATGCTACAGCAAAAGTGACATTTAAAAAAAAAAAAGTTTAAATTTGCACACAGAATTTGCCAAAGGTCATCCATATGTAGCACCACCCACCATAGGAGCCTCTGGTTAAGATGGGTCCTCTGTTTTCTGCTTTGATCTTCAGCCCCTCTGACACACAGAGTGTACAATACCACAGAAACCTACTCAAAGTAAGATTTTGCTAACTCCTCCTGCTGCCCGGGGCACACTGGAATTTATAGTTCAGAAAGTCAGTTCCTGTATTTCGTGGCTGCCGTTTCGGACTACAATTCCCAGGTTCCCAAGCACCCTGCATTAAAGTCTATGGCAGTGGTCTTCAAACTGCAGTCTGGAGGCTGGATGTGGCCCTTTGTTTGCCTTAATCTGGCCCTTGAAGCACTATTCCACCAACTGATACCAATGACGGGACACCATTCCTCCCACTGACACCATTGATGGCACCATTCTTCCCATTGATACCAACAATGGGGTCTTATCCCCCCCCTTTAAAGTCAATGATGGGGCATTGTTTATGCCCACCGATGCTTGGGCATTTTTTTACTCCCACTGACCACAGTCTGGCCCCCCTAAAGCCTGAAGAACAGTAAACTGGCCCTTTGATTGGGAAGTTTGGAGACACCTGGTCTATGGGGTTGCTTGGCTTTAGCATTTTTTTGTAATGGTACATGTATCTTCCCTAGGGCAGTGGACCCCCATACCCCCCCCCCCAATATCTATTGATTTAATTGGGGGTTGGGTTCAACATTCAAGCTTCTTTGAAATTCACCAAACCTTACACAAAAGGAACCCAAAGAGCCTAAAACCACAAAATGCACCTCTTTCCGCTCTCCACAGTCACTCTGAAATGCCAACATTTACAGAAACATTCAGATACACATTTTCACCCAAAAAAATTCAGCAACTAAAAAACTCTGTTTCATTCAGGGCCGGTGCTACCACTAGGCAAACTAGGCAGCCGCCTAGGGCGCCCTGCTGCCTAGGGTTTCCAGCCACTGGTGTTCCTACTCCCTTCTCTCTGCAGCAAGCAACTAAGTCTGAGCATCAGCAGGCAGCCGCCGCTCCATTCGCACATAGTGTCAGAGGCACAGCGGCGGCGGAGGACTGTGTCTGTGTCCCGACTCCCGAATGAATGGAAGCAAGCAAACATTCATTGATGGGCGCTGGTAGGCTGAATTTATGGGCGCTGGTGAGGCTGCATTTGATGGGCGCTGGTAGGCTGCATTGATGGACGCTGGTGAGGCTGCATTTGATGGACGCTGGTGAGGCTGCATTTGATGGACGCTGGTGAGGCTGCATTTGATGGACGCTGGTGAGGCTGCATTTGATGGACGCTGGTGAGGCTGCATTGATGGGCGCTGGTAGGCTGCATTGATGGGCGCTGGTGAGGCTACATTTGATGGATGCTGGTGAGGCTACATTTGATGGACGCTGGTGAGGCTACATTTGATGGACGCTGGTGAGACTGCATTTGATGGATGCTGGTGAGGCTGCATTTGATGGGTGCTGGTGAGGCTGCATTTGATGGGCGCTGGTGAGGCTGCATTGATGGGCACTGGTAGGCTGCATTTGATGGGCGCTGGTGAGGCTGCATTGATGGGCGTAGGTGAGGCTTTATTTGATGGGCGCTGGTGAGGCTGCAATTGATGGGCGCTGGTGAGGCTAGTTTTGATGGGTGCTGGTGAGGCTGATTTGATCGTCGCTGGTGAGGCTGCATTGATGGGCGCTGGTAGGCTGCATTTGATGGATGCTGGTGAGGCTGCATTGATGGGCGCTGGTAGGCTGCATTTGATGGGCGCTAGTGAGGCTGCATTGATGGGCGTAGGTGAGGCTTCATTTAATGGGCGCTGGTGAGGCTTCATTTGATGGATGCTGGTGAGGCTTCATTCGATGGGCGCTGGTGAGGCTCCATTGATGGGCGCTGGTGAGGCTTCATTTGATGGATGCTGGGGAGGCTTCATTTGATGGGCGCTGGTGAGGCTGCATTGATGGGCGCTGGTGAGGCTACAGATGCTTACAAAAGGGATTACAGGCTCAAAAGTGATTGGGGTCGTCAGGGACCAGCAACCAAAAATTACTGAGTTTTTCGAGTTAAATATTTTGAATATTTTAAATGGTTTTAAATATTTGAAATAAAAGTTTACAGTTTTATTGGTTTTGTTAATAAGGGCCGATAAGGCCATTTACATCCAAACCAAGTGTCGGTGTCATTACTTAGTAGCATAAGGTGTTATACATGTATTGGTGGGGCAGTAAGATATCTGGCTACCCTAGTCATGCATTTGATGGGCGCTTCATTAATAAGGTGGGGTATACATGGGCAGGGCAAAGGGGGTGGAGTCAAGGGTGGAGCCAGGGGGGGGGGGGGGGGGGCGGCAAAATGAGGTTTCGCCTAGGGTGTCAAAAATCCTTGCACCAGCTCTGGTTTTATTCATTGCTGTTCTGCAGTCACAGCATGATTAGAACTGAACACAATGCTGAATGGAGCTTTTATCTAGCGTGCCAAGAACATAAGTACTGTTATGAATGAATGGCAGATTAAAAAAAATTGTGAATGATGTGACTGCCCATTAGCTGCAAGTTCCCAATTTAGTACAAATAATTCCGTATTATTCTTTGAAGCTGAAAGGCGTTTGCCACACTGTAGCATAAAACACAAGTTAAAAAGAGTTAAATTGCGTTCACTTTTCGAAGCCGTCTGTTCCGTGGAACCACGGGGGGAAAGAAAATTAAGCAAATTACTTTAAAGTGCTCCAGTTTACATCCTGAAAATGATTTTGTGAAATTTTTTTACTTTGTGCACATCCTGTTTAGCTGTAAGATATAATTTCAGAGAGAACCATCTGCTCATTAAAGGAAGGCAAGGGGGAAGAACAGCAGAAAGTTCACGATAAAATGTAAATGAAAGGCGGTTTAGAAGAGCACCAACAAACTCCTATATTTTTTTAAAGGCAAAACTCCGGCAAGCTCTCTTCTCCCATAAACTGGAATTGCAGACAAAACAGCAATCATTTTCTATCTGTGAAGGTCCTCATTTATCCGGGTTATGGTATATCTGGCAGTCGTTGGCCACATCCAACTGAACTTGTATGGTAATGAAGACATTTCATAGCTTCTTTAACTGCTTCAATACCGGGCACTTTTACCCCCCTTCCTGCCCAGGGCAATATTCAGCTTTCAGCTCTGTCACACCTTGAATGAGAATTACCATGTAACACTGTACACATATGGCTTTTTTTTATCACTTTTTTCAAATAAATAAATGCTTTCTTTTGGTGGTATTTAATCACTTAAGGACTATTTTTCAAACTTGTTGTTTACAAGTTAAAATCAGGGTTTTTTTGCTAGAAAATTATTTAGAACCCCCAAACATTATATATATATATATATATATATATATAAATATTTTTGACACCCTAGAGAATAAAATGTCAGCCATTGCAATACTTTATGTCACACCGTATTTGCGCAGCGGTCTTACAAACGCAATTTTTTTGGGGAAAAAATACACTTTTTTTAATTAAAAAATGAGAATACAGTAAAGTTAGCCCAATTTTTTTTCTATATTGTGAAAGGTGATATTACACCGAGTAAATTGATACCCAACACGTCACGCTTCAAAATTGCGCCCACTCGTGGAATGGCGACAAACTTTGACCCTTAAAAATCTCCATAGGCGACGTCTAAAAATTTTAACAGGTTACCAGTTATGGGTTACAGAGGAGGTCTTTTGCTAGAATTATTGCTCTCGCTCTAATGCCGCGTACACAAGATCGGACTTTCCGACAACAAAACCGTGGAATTTTGTTCGAAGGTTGTTGGCTCCAACTTGTCTTGCATACACACGGTCTAACGATCGCAGCGATACCTCACATGTGTGTTTTGAACACCGTTTACATATGCGGGCGTGACTTACGTATGCGTTCGCTTCTGCGTGTGAGCACGGTGGGACGGGGCGCGTTTGAATTTTTTTATTTATTTATTTATTTGACTTTTTTTTTTTTTACACTGTCCCTGTAAAAAAAAAATTGGATCACTTTTATTCCTATTAGAAGGAATGTAAACATCTCTTGTAATAGAGAAAAAGCATGACAGGTCCTCTTTAATGTGAGATCTGCGGTCAAAAAGATCACAGATCTTATATTTACACTTAAATGCAATTAAAAAAAAAAAAAAAATTTCCCCTTTAAGGCCGTTGGGCGGAAGTGACCTTTGACTTCGCTTCCGTCATCCAACGTCATTGAGCCGAGTGGGGGCCATAATTCCCTCACTCGTCTCACGGCCTCTGAGGGGAAAGGATCGGATCATCTCCACCGCTACCGACGACTCCAGTAAGCGGCGGAGACGACCGTAACGCAGCGGGAGGGGGGCAGGCACCTCTCCCGCCGCTGATTAAAATGATCTTGTGCGGAATCCGCCGTGGAGACCACTTTTTATTAAAGAGCTATCTGCTTCCATAACTCCGGTATTCTACGTCAAATTACCGACGTACAATGACGGCAGTTTGCGGTAAGAGGTCACCACTGGGTTTTTATTTTTTCCGCTACAAATGAAAAAAGACCGAAAGAGCTGGGAACGCACCGCTCAAAGCCACCTGTGAAGATCTGATGAGCTGCTGAAGAGATCCGGGTGCCTGCCTGGTCCGCAGCCAGGGAAATCGAATGGAAAATGGAAACAAAGAAGAAATGTGGCACATCTGGAAGTAAAGTCAAAAGAATTTTTAGAAAGTCCATAAAATCAAGTGAACATGACAAACATCAATCCAAAAAAGGTGCTCAGTGGACGCGTTTCACACAGACGTCCTTACTCATTACTCAATCATTCAGATATCACCACTGAAAGTCAAAGACGTCATATGACGTCCTTGGGCTTGATGTGGTTAAGGACCCCTTAGCAACCTCTGGAGGAACCCTGGTTGAGAAACCCTGCTATAGATGATTTGGTTTTCTTTTCTTCCACCACGAGTGGTCAGGATTCTTTTTTTTTACACTGAATGAATTGCTTGTACCAATAAACTCCATTGATATAAGCAACCATTTTTACTGAATGAAACTGATTCATTCAGAGTCTTTTGTTGTGTTTCGCTGTGATTGGCCAAAGCTAAACACATGGTATAGAAGGGCTGCGATTGGCCCTGTCTGTACCATGCGAACACTGTGACCAATCACAGATAGCAACACAATTGTTTACAATGGACGGCATGAAAGGAAGCCATCCATGGTTTACAATTGTCATGTGATACCTTCTGATTGGCCACAGTGATCACATGATACTGGCAGCGGGCTGGTATAGTGATCAGTCATCGGCTGTGTGCAATGGACGCTGCCTTGTGAAAGGAAGTCATATGGCGTCCACTCGGGAGGACAAAAGGCCTAATAAGAGATTGACGGCTGGGTGGGAAGTTGTTAAAGGAGATTCCACTACTCTTTTTTTGGAGGATCAACTACATTTTTAACTATTTTTTTTATCAAAGTGGGTGTTGTTTTGTATATACTGTAAACGTTGATTTTGTCCGAAAAATATTACCCAAATATTTATTGGCTCTTAAAATTGACCAGTGCCTCGCTATTCATTTCTCCACTTTTTTTATATACTGTTTCTTATAATCTAACTCAATTGCCAGTGAAAAAAATCTGCAGAAAAAGAAGGATAAATAGAAGTTGACGGAAGGGAAAGCAGCACTGAAGATGGTGAAAACCCCTACGAAATGGAGGGGTGTTGCAGAGAGGTGAAAAGGAAACCTATATATAGGCAGAATATGCCATACAATACTCCAAAAAGGAATAAAAGCATGGAATAATGGACGGAGATAGAACAATTATGGCAATTAACAAACAGGTGGAAACCACTTTAGGAGCCAGAAGCACCATCATGGATATGCAGCTAACACATATGGATATAACAAGCCTATAATAACAAGGAATACGTACATACGAGTCATTAAGGGAGGAATATGGAAGAGTCCACACAAAGGTCTTTTTTAGAAAGGGGAAGGCATCCACAAACATATTATTGGGAATATGGTGGAGAGCAATAAAGTGAAAATATGAAGTCAAAAAGAATCTAAATGGATATTTAACACGCAAACACTGGCACCGAAGGGGTTGAATATTGACTTTTATTTCAATTGCTTTACTAATGATTTTTAATATTGTGTCGGTAAGATTTTAGTAGAATCTCTTTACAGGCTCTTATCGGGGTTGTTTTATTGTTTTTTTTTAATGTGATGTTTTAAAATATAGGATAGTTTTATATAGAAATATTTACTGAGAGGAGTAATGTAGAAAAAATGATCCGCACACCGGTTGTTGATCTTAAAATTTCTACATTTTATTGAATAGCCACAGTGAACAAACACAGATTAAGTCAGTTGACGCGTTTCAGTCTATAAGGCCTTAGTCATAACCACCATGACTAAGGCCTTATAGGCTGAAACGCGTCGACTGACTTAAGCTGCATTTGTTCACTGTGGCTATTCAATAAAATGAAGACATTTTAAGAGCAACAAGCGGAGTGCGGATCATTTTTTCTACATTACTCTACTCAGCCAGCGACTGTGGATCGAGCACCTGGGAGCTCTGCTATCTATGTGGTGTATGGGTAGTAGCACTGACTTTTCTGTTTATATTTACTGAGAGGTTTTTGATAGAAGTGCTAATATAAGGAAGAATATATATTATAGTGTAATTTACCTCTTTCCGCCGCCGCCTCCCGGGTCTTTAAGTGGATCAAAATGCCTGAAGGCAGAGGCGGGCATTCTGATCAAGGGATCGCTGTGATTGGCAGTATGCATCAGGGAGCTGCTTTCTGGTACCAGTTTGTTACTGTGCTGGGAATGCGCTCTCACCACAGTAAAGTGTTTAGGGCTGCATATATGTGGCCGCATGGCGTTAAAGTCCACCTGCTAAGAAGCACATATATGCACTAGGTTGTCAGGTGGTTGGAAGTGGTTAAAGGGTAACTAAAAGCTCTTTTTTTTTTAAACAAACATGTCATACTTACCTCCTCTGTGCAATTGGGGTCTGGGGTCCCTCAGCGGCGCTTCTGGCTCCTCCTCTTCCTGAGTGCCCTGCGGGAGAGCTGCTCTCCCTCGGGGCACTCATGCAGGCGCGCTCCCGTGTCCTGCTGCTGCGTCTAGTAACACAGAAAGCAGGACTCAGCCCCGCCCCCCGGCTCCCGCGTCATTGAATTTTATTGACAGCAGTGGGAGCCAATGGCTGCGCTGCTATCAATCTATCCAATCAGGACCCAAGACACCAGCTGGAGCTGGTGTGCTCGCCCCCCGTCGCTGGAAAGACCGGGTTCAGGTAAGTAAAAGGGGAGCTCTGGGGGGCAGCTGCAGCACAGAAGCATTTTCACCTTAATGCATAGAATGTATTAAGGTGAAAAACCACAAGGGTTTACAACCCCTTTAAACATAGCGGATTATGAACACCTTGGATGTTTTAGAGCAGGGGTCTCCAAACTTTCTAAGCAAAGCGCCAGTTTACTGTCCTTCAGGCATTAGGGGGGCCGAGCTGTGGCCAGTAGGAGTAGACAATGCATCTGCATTAGTGGGCACAAGCAATGCCCCATCATTGTTTTTCAATGGGAGGAAGAAGACCCCATTGTTGGTATCATTGAGAGAAATAGTACCATTGATATTTTCAGCGGGAGAAATGGTACCATCATTGGTGGAATAGTGGTTCAAGGGCCACATAAAGACAAGCAAAGGGCCACATCCAGCCCCTGGGCTGCAGTTTGGAGACCACTGCTCTAAAGGGATAATGATGGAACTTTGTCACCCTAGGAGAGAAAGCATATATAGGTTAAGATTAACACTGTAATACATTGTAGTTTACCAATCTGTAGATGTTTTGGCTGCATTCATTTTTCTTTTTCAGGCCTTTTTTTCACTTTGTAATCCTGCCAGTAACACACTTCCCATTTTAGGGTGACAACTCTGCTCCTCTATAGCAGGGATCTCCAAAATTTTGAAGCAAAGGGCCAGTTTACCGTCCTACAGGCTGTAGGGGGCCGAACTGTGGCCAGTTAGAGGGGAAAATGCCCCGGCATCAGTGGGCATAAACAATGCCCCATCATTGGTTTTAATTTGGTTTGGGAGGAAGAAGACCCCATTGTTGGTATTATAGTGCCATTGATATTGTCAGCGGGAGGAATGGTGTCCTATCATTGGTGGAATAGTGCCCCAAGGGCCAGATAAAGGCAAGCAAAGGGCCACGTTCGGCCCCCAGGCCGCAGTTTGGAGACCACTCTTTTAGAACACTGAACGGCAGTATATAAATTCACACAAAAGTGATCAATCAGGAGCATAATGGGGGTCGCAACAACAGCTTGCAAAGAGGCATGTTACTGTGACAACACAAACAAAGGAGAGAGATCATTTTGGCAAAACATCATGGCGGTCCATCCCTGTATGAAGTCACGTGTCATAGTGACGCAACGCGTAGGGAGAGGAGCCAATAATGTAATTCCTTGATCACCCGGAAGTAAGCTGTAAACGCTGTCTGTATGCCTTAACCACTTATGGACCGCCCACCGCAGTTTTACGCCGGCTGTTTGAAGGAGGATATCGTTGTTATGGCAGCAGCTACCTGCCATAACCCCGGTATCCTCTTCTTCAGCGTGCGGTCGGTTACAAGATAAAAGTGGTCTCTGTGGCGGATTCGTCGCAAGATTACTTTTATCGGCGGTGGGAGAGGGCCCCCTCCCGCCACGCTCCGTGCCCTCCGCTGCTTACCGGAGCCATCGGCAGCGGCGGAGGCGATCGCAACCTGTCTCCTGTTAGGTAGGGAGACGAGTGAGAGCCATTTTTTTTAAATACATTTTTTTAATGACAAATTTTTTTTTTATTATTATTGCATTTTAGTGTAAATATGAGATGTGAGGTCTTTGACCCCAGATCTCATAATTAAGAGGACCTGTCATGCTTTTTTTTCTATTACAAGGGATGTTTACATTCCTTGTAATAGGAATAAAAGTGGCAATTTTTTTTTTAAACAGTGTAAAAATAAAAAATAAAAGGTAAAATAATTAAGAAAAAAAAAAAAATTTTAAACGCGCCCCTTCCCGACGAGCTCGCGTGCAGAAGTGAACGCATACGTGAGTAGCGCCCGCATATGAAAACGGTGTTCAAACCACACATGTGAGATATCGCCGCGATCGGTAATGCGAGAGAAATAATTCTAGCCCTAGACCTCCTCTGTAACTCAAAACATGGAACCTGTAGAATTTTTTAAACGTCGCCTATGGAGATTTTTAAGGGTAATAGTTTGTCGCCATTCCACGAGCGGGCGCAATTTTGAAGCGTGACATGTTGGGTATCAATTTGCTCGGCGTAACATCATTTTTTACAATATGAAAAAAAAATTTGGGCTAACTTTACTGTTGTCTTATTTTTTAATTCAAAAAAGTGTATTTGTTCCAAAAAAAGTGCGCTTGTAAAACCGCTACGCAAATACGGTGTGACAGAAAGTATTGCAACGACCGCCATTTTATTCTCTAGGGTGTTTAAAAAAAATGTATAATGTTTGGGGGTTGTTAGTAATTTTTTAGGAAAAAAAAACAAAACTGTTTTTAACTTGTAAACAACAAATCTCAGAAAGGGGCTCGGTCCTTGAGTGGTTAAGGGGACAATATCTGTGAAATATCTGTGGTGCGCCAGGGAGCGCACAGAATAACGTGAGTCGAATTTGAAGTGTTTTAATAAAAAATGTGTTTGAGTTGGCAGAACATGCTGGTTTTTTTTTTGTATGCTTTTGAGCTTCTTTGGAGTGAGAATAGAGTCTTATTTACTCACCTGCGGGATGAACCTGGATGGATGTGGATGGACAGTTCAGTATGAAGATCTAGTGAAAATAGTCCAAAAAATAGTCCAAATATGATATAAACTCCTTAAAGGGGAAGGCGCATTAGACCTATCATTTTGTAGGTCAAATAAAAAAGATGAGGGCATTTAGAGTGCTGGTGGAGAGGACACTTAAATCATGGTGAAGTTACTAGTGGAGGATTAACACTGATATTGGAAACTGCTGGACATGGAATGGATTAATGATATATGATGAACATCGAATAATATGAATCATTGGCACAGACACAGGAGTTGAGAAGTGACGTTTTATTTACACATTTGGAAAATGGACATTGTCATGATTCATATGAAATAATAATAATAAATACTGTACATTTTTGTTGGCTGGAAGTTTGTTGCATGTTTAAATAGTACATATATCACACACTGGTTGGCATCGATTTACAGTGCTGTGAAAAAGTATTTGCTCTTTCCTGATTGTTTAAATTTCTTTGCATAGTTGTCACACTTAAAAGGACCGTCAAGCAAAGGTTATCATTACACAAAGCTAACCCGAGATAAACACAAAATGCAGTTTTTAAATTATTTCATTTACTAAGGGAAAAAAAGCTGTTCAAACCCGCCAGGCCCTATGTGAAAAAGTAATTGCCTCCTTGCGACAACAACTGCATTCAAGCGTTTGCGATAAGTGCCAATAAGTCTTTTGCATCGCTGTGGAGGAATTTTGGCCCACTCTTTGCAGAATTGTTTTAATTCAGCCTCATTTGAGGGTTTTCCAGCATGAACGGCCTGTGTAAGGTCATATACCACAGCATCTCAATCGGATTTAAGTCCGGACTTTGACTAGACCACTCCAAACCTTCATTTTGTTTTTTAGCTATTCAGAGGTGGGCTGTTGTGTTTTGGATCATTGTCTTGGTGCATAAGTGTTAGAAACCATAAATCAGACTGAGACAGAAGTACAGTTAAATCTCACTTGTTTAATAATAATAAAAAAAGGTAAACAGAGTAAACGTAGTCAAAAAATAGCCGGAGTTCGGGAACCGGAAAGGATAGTCAGACAAGCCAAAACGTTAGGGAGACAGAGATGAGCATAGTAGAACAGCAAGCAGGATCTGGAGCCAGAAGAAATGTCAGCCAAGCAAGTCTTTAACAGGAACACAGGAGAGCATCTCTAGAGGTGTGACCAAGGCAAAGGCAGAGATCACGGCTTAAGTAGGCAGGACTGACGAGCAGGATATCAACAGTTGAGTCACTGTGGAGAGATAGGAGCTGGCAATTACACAACAGCTGAGCGGCCAGCTCAGAGAAGAAATGGCGGAGCCCAGCCCTGACAATAAGCTGTAGGCAGTTACCTGATCTAGTAACTTATAAATCTTTGCTCCCCCTTCCTGCCTCTGCCCTAGTATAGGTTCTACTTCCTGCTTGGTGGCATATCATATTGTATTTCTTATTGCTAATTTCTCTTTGTTCCGAATTTGCTTTTTGGACCACTCCTTTGGATTTCACTGATCCTTGTTGCCGACCCTGCCTGTCCCCAGCTCCGCCTTCTGGAATAACCCCGTGGATTTCTGCCTTGGTTTGCTGACTCATGTCGTTCTGGATGGCCCTTTCCTTCTGCCTGACTCCCTACTTCTTCCACTGCTAACTGTGAGTTACTTGTTTTTGTTATCCATTGAGGAATTCTGGCTGCAGGATCTCAACCATCCCTCCACCTGATACTTGGATAAGAAGACTACCGGTCAGGAAACTGGAGCAATGGTTGAGGTTCTCTGGCAGACCTGACAGACGCACACCTTCCAAAAAGTTCAACTTTTGTCTCATCAGTCCACAGAATATTTGGCCAGAAGTCTTGGGGATAATCAAAATGTTTTTTGGCAAAGGTAAGACAAGGCTTTGTGTTCTTTTTGGTCAGCAGTGGCTTTGGCCATTGGAACCCTCCCATGGACGCCATTTTTGCCCAGTCTCTTTTGTATTGTTAAATCATGAACACTGATCTTACCTGAGGCAAGTGAGGCCTGTAGCTCTTTAGATGTTGTTCTGGGTTCTTTTATGATCTCCTGGATGAGTCGCCTCGTTGTGCTCTTGGAGTCATTTCAGTAGGAAGGCCACTCCTGGGAAGGTTCACCACTCTCCCAAGTTTCTCTTCCGAGTTTTCTCCATTTGTAGATAATGGCTCTCACGGTGGTTCCCTGGAGTCCCAAAGCCTTAGAAATGGCTTTGTAACCCTTTCCAGGCTGATACATGTCAATGACTTTGTTTCTCATCTGCTCTTGAATTTCTTTAGATCGCGGCGTCATGTGTTGCTTTTTGAGATCTTTTAACAAGCTTCACTTTGTCAGACAGTTTCTGTTTAAGTGATTTCTTGATTCAACAAGTCTGGCAGTAATCAGGCCTGGGTGTGGCAAGTGAAATGTAACTAAAAAAAAATGTGGTTAATCACAGTTCATTCATGATTCAGCAAGGGGGGGGGGGCAATTACTTTTTCACATAAGGCCACACAGGTTTGGTCAGCTTTTTACCCTTAATAAACTAAATCATCATTTGAAAACTGCACTTTGTATTTACTCGAGTTATCTTTGTGTAATATTAAAATCTGTTTGATGATCTGAATCATTTAAGTTTAACAAATATGCAAAAAAAATAAATGATCAGGCAGGGGGACAAATTCTTTTTCACAGCACTGTATATTTAATTCAAGTGGGAGCAAGTGGCCCAGAGGGGAGCTCCAGGGACCCACATGGCAGGCTGGGGTCCCCCCCGGGGCTGAAAATCCCCAAAGGCAACGTGGACTATCCCCATCCTTTTGCTGCAAAGTGCTGCTGCTTATAAAATGTCCTGGAGACCGGGGAACCCAGGGATAGGGCTAAAGTCATTTTGCTAATGGGATCACTGGAGCTCTGAAACTAACTTGTGCCATTGTGTGAGATTTTTAGTCACTTGCTTCTATCTGACTGCTCCAGCGCTACATGGGCCCCATTGCCGGCAGGACTTTGTCACCGATTTCACTAACCAGTGACTGGGTAAGCCTAGCCCACTGGCTGCAGGGATTGTACGGGCTGTGGGATGCTCAGTTAAGTTGGAAATGTCTCTTGCAATATATTAGGCAATCTAGTTTACTTGTCTTCTAACCCTTTTTATTCTTACAGGGCTGTGCAGTCTAATAAAGCGGTCTGAAGCATTCCGAAGTGTGTTGTGGTGTCATAAGGGTACTGGTAAAGGTGGGTCATAACTAATGCAGGGTAGAAGGGACCCGAAAACATTCAGTGGTGCCTTTGTGGATCATAAATAAAGGAGGGTTTCAGCGCTGACGGACTAAGGTCTGCAGCCTCCCCTTAAACGCACCCCCAAAGGGGTGAGATAGATTAGTAAAGAGAAGATGGGTATGGGGTAAGTGGCGCTACCTATGCCAGGGTACCTGTTTAGAATTAATACGTGCTAGTGTGTACAGAGCGGTGAAACCACTCACCAAAAATTATTTGATTGTGTATAACACCTATTTAAAATTAATAGACCGTGCTGATGTGTACACACCTATGAAAATCACTCATATATAAAACTTCAAAGTGTAGCTAGACCATCCAAATCTAAACATAAAATCCCCACCTATTGCCTAAAGAGGGATCTTAATGGTAGAAATCCCCCCAGCAAGTGGTATAAGAACAGTGTAATGAACAATCTGCAATTACCAGTAAAAATAATATAAATAAATACGTGCAAACAGTGTCCACCAATTAAATCAAATATATCAAATATATCACATAGATCCAGAGTCCATGTTAGACCACAGTCTCATCCATACTCAAATTGAACGGATATGGGATATAAATCTTAGACTCAGATCTTCATATGGTGTGAAACCAAATGTGTGGAAAATAGAAAACTATAAAAATTAAAATAAAAGTAAAGTTCCAGCATAAACAAATTTCTTGTGGATAGTGACTTTCGTGAAAAAAACAGCTGGTATCCAGTGACTTGCGGTGCTCCCCCTCAAGGGTCCCCACTCACCAGCTCCTTGCACCCCTGCAGGGGTAGTAGGCATGTAGTACCAGGCAGTGGAATGGCGTCTTAGGTTCCAGGAAAGCTGTCCCCAGGTGCTTCCGCTCCAGATATGATATGCCCGTCAGTAGTTTAAGCCATGTTTATACTCGGCCATCAGCCGCTTCAACGCCGTCCCCGCCATGCCTTAGCTCCAGCAGCCTCGGCTGTTTATTTACGGAAATGAGCGATTCTGCTTTGGGGATCATCTCTTCATATGTTTAGCCTAATTTTTGTTGGTAAATGTCGAACTTCAAGTCCCAGTAACAACTGTAGAAAATGTAACCATATCAAAGCTTTTTTAAGAGGGAGCCAACAAGAAATGTTATATTGTGAATCTGTGTTTCATAGTAAAACTTCAGTTTTGGAAATAAGAATCTTTCACATTCCTTCTGGATATTTCCTTTCTCATTTTACACCCACCCGAATGACTTCTGGGCCATCCAGACTTGCTCCCTGCTGAGCAATTACTGTCAATCGACTCCAAGGGGCTCCAAGGAAAACTGCCATAAAAGAGCTGAAAAATATGGAAAACGAAGACATCTTCAATCAAGTAGACTTTCCCCATGGCGCCTTGGCTGGAGGTCACCATCATCCAAAGACCTAAGAAGGACATCCCAACTAATAAAGAGACGAGTCAAAGTTCAGTCTCTTAAGAAGGCATTTTATGAAAAATACAGAAGAGCGATGTTGTGGGATCCTTGAGGCTGATCCTCTCCTGACTCGTGTGCACCATGATGAGCCTACCCTGCAGGCATGTTTAATGTACAAACTACTGTATAAATCTCCACTGAGGTTTGGGAAGATAGAGAGAAGCTTTATTTTTTTTTTTTCTGTGGTAACCCATATCTGCTTTAAATGCTACAACATTGATCCCTGCCATTAGCCGTCTTCTGTATAACAGGATTCTCAGCTGCAGTCCTCAAGGTTCTCTAACCAGCCATGTCTTTTTCAAGCAAGTGTCAAACGTGGAGCTCAGTAGGGAGAAGCAAAACAAGGAGCCATTCGGCAAAGTGCATTGGGGTTAGGGACGAGCGTAATTTATAGTTTTCAATTCCTAGAAGTTTCTGTAAAAAAAATGTGAGATTTTGGTTGAGGTGATTGTAGTCACAATACTGTCAAGAATCATTATTCTTTGTTCAAAAGTTTTCCTTTCCTGAGTAGTTTTGAAGTTCCCTTTAAGAACTAAAAGTACTGCTTGGGCCTTGAAGAAGGGGGGGCACACCCCAAAAGCTTGTCCTGAAAATGTGAATGTTGGTGCAAATTAAAAAAAGTATCATGGATAGGACTCAAGAGATTTGGGTGAAGGGCATTAGAATCAAGGGATTCTAATCTAGGGAAGGAAAACTAGGATTTTTTTCTTTTTGGTGGTTTTTAAAGGTGCAATGGATAGAAATGCTCCCGAGGGTCACAGAAGCTTCTTTCATTTATCTTGGACTCTCATATTTTACATTTCCTTTTTCTCAAAGAGATAAAAAAAACAGACTGAAAAAAACAGAGGTTGACTGCTTTGGGCTGCTCTGTATTTCACAGGCTGCAGGTTTTTTTTTTTGTTTTTTTTATAAATCTTTTTATTTACTTTCTTAAACAGACAAACAAAACATGAAAACACATCATACACATTGAATCTGAAATATATTAGTAAAATAATCAGTCTAGGGGATGTCTTTTTATAATTTGCATTGCTGAACAACTTGGATGGGGTGTAGGGTGATATGGGATACTCCAGAACTACTAAGTAGTGCACTAAACTTGGGAAAGACCTAGTTAAATGATAGTGGCTACTACATGGGTAGCACTACAGAAAAATACAAAGAACACTAAATAATAAAATATCTACACTAAACAGACCAAAAAAATCCATACCCTTGGAAAAAAAAGTAAAGTAGAGTCGATTTTGTTGCGTCATGCTGCTTGTGCCCAATTCCCGACCCCACCGAGCCTATCTATGGATCCATAATTATATATATAGAAATATCGCGCTGTCAAAAAACAACCGTGTGCAAGCAGCTAGCCCATACAAGTGATCTAATCCTGTGAATACAACATATAAAGAAAAGTGCAGCGCTAACAACTATAAGGCTCGGTTCACACTGGGACGACTTGGGATCCGACTTGTCGCCCCTCAAGTCGCCCCAAGTCGCCCCAGAAAGAGATTCACATGAGAGTGAATGGGAGCGTCTTAAATGACACTACTGAAGTCGCTCCGACTTCAGAGCGTACTCCCTGTACTACTTGGATCCGACTTGGTAGGCGACCTGTACCATAGAAATCAATGGAAGTCGCCTCCAAGTCGGATCTCTCTGTAAAGTCAAGCGACTTTGCAGGGAAAACCCCTCCCTCCCCCCCTCCCTCCTAGAGAGCTGATTGGCCACAGGCAAAGTCGCCTGTCATGCAGGCGACTTCAAGTCGCCTTGTAATTTGCTAAAGTCGCGTCGAAGTCGCGTCGAAGTCGCGTCGAAGTCGCGTCGAAGTCGCGTCGAAGTCGCCGTGCAAAGTCGCGCTGAAGTCGTGTTGCCCCAGTGTGAACCGAGCCTAAACAAACATAATCAATATCCATATTCATATCCTGCAATAAATGGTATGAATTGTATAGTAAACCTTTTAGGTAAAATACATTGAGTCCGTAATGTAAAAAGTGTTGCAAAAAGTGTTAGTGGTACACTTATAATAAAGAAAAAAAATCCTTGAAAGGTGAAAGTCTTAGGAGGCATATAACACCAAAAAAGTGAAAAGACTGGTACATGTGTTGATAGAAGTTCCACCACCACTTTAAATTGGGGGCTTACCGGAAAGATTGGACTCAGATGGGTGTGGGGGATGGATGGGTGGGTGGGTGGATGGATGGGGGATGGATGGATGGGGGATGGATGGATGGGGGATGGATGGATGGGTGGATGGATAGGTGGGTGGATGGATGGATTGATGGGGGGGTTGGATGGATGGATGGAAGGATGGATGGATGGATGGATGGGTGGGTGGATGGGTGGGTGGATGGATGGGTGGGTGTCTGTCAGTGTTCTGATCCAGCACAGATCGGTGTACAGTGAAGGAAGCTCGTCTTCCCCTCCTGCTGTCATCTCCTGTCCTCCCAGCACAATGTCACCATCTAGTATGATCAGATCCCCCTGCCAGGGAGAAGCTCTGATCTCCGCTCTCAGACTGGGAGTAAATGCGGCTGGGTGAGAGGAGATGAGAGGAGGGGAGAGGGAAGGGGATGAGGGGAGAGGGAGGAGAGGAGAGGGGAGGGGAGGGGAGAGGCGAGGAGAGGAGAGGAGAGGGGAGGGGAGGGGAGGAGAGGAGAGGAGAGGGGAGGGGAGGGGAGGGGAGGAGAGGAGAGCCCCAACAACTAACATTACATTACCCACTGCCTGCCTGGCTGCCCCTCCCCCAACCTGCCACACATTTAACACTAGCAGCTCCATCCAGATGTACTGACCCAGGAATGCGCTAAAAGCTTCTCAACCCTTTACGACCTCTGCACTCCCCCCTCCTCCTCCCCAGATCCACTACACAGGCAGCTACTGTGATCACACTGCAGGTCAGAGAGGACAACACAAATGTGCTCTGCTTAATCTTACCTCCCAGCAGCTTCTTCATTTATTTTCCCCGACCACCGGCTGACTCCTCTGCTCATGCCTCATTTTCCATCGGACCAGCCAGGATGAGTCACTCAAAAAAACAGAAGTGATTGGTGGGTCCGATAAAAGCACCGCCCTACGTCCTACGGACCCGCCAATCACTGACCACCACTGGACACATAACGCCAGAGTGGGAGTGTGGAGAGAGCAGAGCTTTGCGCTCCAGGAGCAGTCTAAACGCCAGCCGATAGATATGCAATCACATAATTGCGATGACATAATGCTTCCCATAGCAGCTCTGTGTCCGGCACCCCAAACACACACTTAAACTTTTTTTTTTTTAATGAGTAGCTTTGGGGGGTGGGCAGCGCCCTTGTGCCCCCTATGGACGGGCTGCCACTGGTTCTATGTGCCCACTTCTCTCCTCTTCACTCCCCCCCCAGCATCCCATGTACCCCTTTTTCTCTATATCCCATGCACCCTTTCCCCCTACACCCCATGTACCCCCTCCTCCATGTATCACCTGCACCCTTTCCACCAACATCCCATACATCCCATATACCCCCTTCTTCCTATATCCTCTGCAGTCTTTTTCCCTACATTCCATATACCCCTTTCTCTCCCCTGCACTCATTCCCCCAACATCCCATGTACCCCCTTTTCTCTATATTCCCTGCACCCTTTTCCCCTATATCCCATGTACCCTCTTCTCCCTGTATCCCCTGCGCTCTTTCCCCCTACATCCTATGTACCCCCTTCTCTCTATATCCCCTGCGCTCTTTCCCCCTACATCCTATGTACCCTCTTCTCCCTGTATCCCCTGCACCCTTGCCACCTGCATCCCATGTATCCCCTTTTGTCTATATTCCCTCCACCCCTTTCCCCCCTACATTCCATGTACCCCCTTCTCTCTATATCCCCTTGCACCCTTTCCCCCTATATCCCATGCACCCCCTTCTCCCTTCCCCCCCTACATTCCATTCCCTCCCCCCACATCTTTCACACTTGCGTCTCCCTCCATCCCCCCCACCCCCTTTCCCTGGTGAACCAGCCACAAATGTCCAGAGGTGGCCAGAAGTGGAAAACAAAAATAGAAACAAACGTTTCTAATTATTTTAAATAAAGTTTGATAAGAACAAAAAAATCCCTCTTTACCAGGTGAGAATGTTAGCCTAGTTTTGGCTCCTTCACAGAGGCTAAAAAAAGCAAAAAAAAAAAGAGCTCAGATATAAAAAACTCACCTTAAACAAGTAAATGGCCCCCCTGCCGAGGGCTGAATCCAGATCTGCCATCAGGAATCACAACGATCGCTGTGAGAGGCGATGTCACCCCGTGTCACTCTCCAACCTCCCCCCTCCCCTACTTATATATTATTAGAACACCGCCATTCTCCAGTTAATTCCTATGCTATCCGCTGCCTGCTAGGAACTTCTGCGGAGAGACCAGGATTTATCCATCCTGGGGATTTGAAGAGAAATTCCCCCTCCAGCCTTCCCTTCAGTCCTGCACAGATGTACTGGCTCCTCCCCCTTTAGTCTTGCACAGGTGTACCGGCTCCTCCCCCTTCAGTCTTGCACAGGTGTACCAGCTCCTCCCCCTTCAGTTTTGCACAGGTGTACCAGCTCCTCCCCCTTCAGTCTTGCACAGATGTGCCGGCTTATCCCCCTTCAGTCTTGCACAGGTGTATCGGCTCCTCACCCTTCAGTCTTGCACAGGTGTGCCGGCTCCTCACCCTTCAGTCTTGCACAGGTGTGCCGGCTCCTCCCCCTTCAGTCTTGCACAGATGTACCGGCTCCTCACCCTTCAGTCTTGCACAGGTGTGCCGGCTCCTCCCCCTTCAGTCTTGTACAGGTGTATCGGCTCCTCCCCCTTCAGTCTTGCACAGGTGTATCGGCTCCTCCCCCTTCAGTCTTGCACAGGTGTATCGGCTCCTCCCCCTTCAGTCTTGCACAGGTGTACCGGCTCCTCCCTTTCAGTCCTGCACAGGTTTACCGGGTCCTCCCCCTTCAGTCTTGCACAGGTGTACCGGCTCCTCCCCCTTCAGTCTTGCACAGGTGTACCGGCTCCTCCCCCTTCAGTCTTGCACAGGTGTACCGGCTCCTCCCGCTTCAGTCTTGCACAGGTGTTCCGGCTTCTCCCCCTTCAGTCTTGCACAGGTGTTTCGGCTCCTCCCCCTTCAGTCTTGTACAGGTGTGCCGGCTCCTCCCCCTTCAGTCTTGCACAGGTGTACCAGCTCCTCCCCATCAGTCCTGCACAGGTGTACCGGCTCCTCCTCCATCAGTCTTGCACAGGTGTATCGGCTCCCCCCCTTCAGTCTTGCACAGGTGTATCGGCTCCTCCCCCTTCAGTCTTGCACCGGTGTACCGGCTCCTCCCCCTTCAGTCTTGCACAGGTGTACTGGCTCCTCCCCTTCAGTCTTGCACAGGTGTACCGGCTCCTCCCCTTCAGTCTTGCACAGGTGTATCGGCTCCTCTTCTGGACTGATAATGGCTTCCTCTGATTTCAGAGTAATGCTCTCAGAAACTCCGGTAGGGGTGTGGGGGGTTCACCCTTCTGCCGCTCACCCTGGTGTTCCTCTGGCTTACTGTTTTTACTGGTGCGCCCGAGAAACAATCCGATGGGGCTTCCAGCTGATCACAGAGGCGACAAAAGACCAGATCATCTTGATTCCTCTCTATGGCCTTGGAGGACCGGAGCGACGTCATGACATCACTTCTGGTTCGAGGGTGGAAGTAAACCATTTTTTTTTTTAAAGCAGAAAAACAAAATAGTTTTTATGATGTTTTGCTTTTAAGGAGAGATTTTTTTACCCCTGATCACTCCATAAAGAGGACCTGTCACCCCTTGTTTTTATTACAAGGGATGTTTACATTCTTTGTAATAGGAATAAAAGTGATAACAAAAAAATAAATAAAAAAACAGTGTAACATAAATAAAATAAATAAATAAATAAGAAAAAAAATAAACTAAAGTGCCCCCATCCCTCTGGGCTTGTCCGCACAGGAGAACGCATATGTAAGTCAAACACGCACATGTAAACGATGTTCGCACCACACATGTGAGGTATCGCCGCGAACAATAGGGCGAGAGCGATAATTCTAGTGCTGGATCTCTTCTGTAACTGTAAATAGGTAGCCTTTCAAGGTGCCACGTATGCATTTTTAAGTACCGTAGTTTGTTGCTATTCCACGAGTGTGCGCAATTTTAAAGCATAACATGTTAGGTATACATTTACTTGGTGTAACATCATCTTTCATATTTTATGAAAAAATTGGGGTATATACAGTATCTCACAAAAGTAAGTACACCCCTCTCATTTTTGTAAATCTTTTCTTCTATCTTTTCATGTGACAACACTGAAGAAATGACACTTGTCTACAATGTAAAGTAGTGAGTGTACAGCTTGTATAACAGTGTAAATTTGCTGTCCCCTCAAAATAACTCAACACACAGCCATTAATGTCTAATCAGTCATTCATCTGGCAACAAAAGTCAGTACACCCCTAGGTGCTTGCGCTTCTCCACCTTCCATTGGAGGATGCCCCACAGATGATCAATAGGGTTTAGGTCTGGAGACATGCTTGGCCAGTCCATTACCTTTACCCTCAGCTTCTTTAGTAAGGCAGTGGTCATCTTGGAGGTGTGTTTGGGGTGGTTATCATGTTGGAATACTGCCCTGCGGCCCAGTCTCTGAAGGGAGGGGATCATGCTCTGCTTCAGTATGTCACAGTACATGTTGGCATTCATGGTTCCCTCAATGATCTGTAGCTCCCCAGTGCCGGCAGCACTCATGCAGCCCCAGACCATGACACTCCCACCACCATGCTTGACTGTAGACAAGACACACTTGTCTTTGTCCTCCTCACCTGGTTGCCGCCACACACGCTTGTCACCATCTAAACCAAATAAGTTTATCTTGGTCTCATTAGACCACAGGACATGGTTCCAGTAATCCATGTCCTTAGTCTGCTTGTCTTCAGCAAACTGTTTGGGGGCTTTCTTGTGCATCATCTTTAGAAGGGGCTTCCTTCTGGGACGACAGCCATGGAGACCAATTTGATGCAGTGTGCGGCGTATGGTCTGAGCACTGACAGGCTGACCCCCCACCCCTACAACCTCTGCAGCAATGCTGGCAGCACTCATACGTCTATTTCCCAAAGACAACCTCTGGATATGACGCTGAGCACGTGACCTCAACTTCTTTGGTGGACCATGGTGAGGCCTGTTCTGAGGGGAACCTGTCCTGTTATACCGCTGTATGGTCTTGGCCACCGTGCTGCAGCTCAGTTTCTGGGTCTTGGCAATCTTCTTATAGCCTAGGCCATCTTTATGTAGAGCAACAATTCTTTTTTTCAGATCCTCAGAGGTGCTATAATGAACTTCCAGTCACCAGTATGAAAGAGTGAGAGCGATAACACCAAATTTACCACACCTGCTCCCCATTCACACCTGATACCTTGTAACACTAACGAGTCACATGTCACCGGGGGGGGGGGGGATGGCTAATTGGGCCCAGTTTGGACATTTTCACTTAGGGGTGTACTGACTTTTGTTGCCAGCGGTTTAGACATTAATGGCTGTGTGTTGAGTTATTTTGAGGGGACAGCAAATTTACACTGTTATACAAGCTGTACACTCACTACTTTACATTGTAGCAAAGTGTCATTTCTTCAGTGTTGTCACATCAAAAGATAGAAGAAAAGATTTACAAAAATGTGAGGGGTGTACTTACTTTTATGAGATACTGTATATTGTGTCTTTTTTTTTTTTTTTTTTTTTCATTAAAGTGTATTTTTTCCCCCCAAAAAAATTGCGCTCGAAAAACTGCTGCACAATAACTGTGACATAAAAAATTGCAATGATCATATTTTTTTTCCCTAGGGTGTCTGCTAAAAAACAAACAAACATATATATAGATATAGATATATATATATATCTATATCTATATATATAGATATAGATATCTATATATATTGACCAGGCTTTTTCTGGCACTTTTTGTTTACACGTTTAAATCAGTATATATATATATATATATATATATATATATATATATATATATATATATATATCTAAATATATATATATAAATAAAATGTTTGGAGGTTCGAAGTAATTTCTATAAAAAAATACAGATTTAAACGTGTAAACAAAAAGTGCCAGAAAAATCCTGGTCACCAAGTGGACATATACAGTAAATAATACAAGTGTCAATTTAAAATTATTGTCCTTAAAAAAATAAAAAAAATCTCCTTTCCATTTCAGGCTGATGATGTAGACCTGCCAAAAATTTCAAGTGCGACTCTCACAGCAGCACTCGGAGATGCAGAATTCCCATCACCCGGTTCATGTCGCCGATGTTCCCAGAAGAATACACTGAGCACTCGGGATATCACAGATCCTGGCCTGGGTAGAAGGCAGTGATTGGAGGTGACAGGAGAACGTTCTATCTATGGGATTTATTCTATTATCAATGTCATTCGTCTATTTCATCTCCAAGTCTTAATCACTCGAGTCCCCCCCCCCGGGCTCTTCTCTCCCCAAATCCCCCGAGTCTCCAAACGTTTTCCTCATTACAGCAAAATCTGCGTTCTGCACATTATACCTTCCAGCGCCTGTACTCTTCTCTAACGTCATACTTTTTTTTTTTATCATAGTAGGTTGGCTCCAAATTAGTAGCAGATTTTATATCTTTTTTTCTCTTCTTTTGTATTGGGAATAAATAATAAAAAAAAAATTACACTTTCTTGTAAGCGTTTCTAACTCAACATCTACATCATTTGCATACCCACCCATTTAGTACGACTTTTAGACATGTGCACTGCCGAAAATTTTTTTTCATTTTCGTTTCATTTCTTTTTTTTTTCAAAAATTAAAAAAAAACTTGATTGTTCGAATTTTCTAATTGTCCAAATTTTACTCCCAGCCAGGTGACCTAGATCTGTCACTCACTGTGTTCACCAGACACAGCGGATAACAGATCATTGTACCAGGCAGGTGCCGGTACCATGTGATTGCTGTGGCCAATCACAGGGATCACATGACAGTTGTACACAAAGAATGCCTTTCATTCATAACCAATCATTGTGTACTATTGTGTTGATCTCTGTGATTGGTCACAGTGATCACATGGTACAGACAGAGCAAATCACAGAGCACCTGTACCATGTGATTGCTGTGGCCAATCACAGGGATCACATGACAGTTGTACACAAAGAATGCCTTTCATTCATAGCCAATCATTGTGTACTATTGTGTTGATCTCTGTGATTGGTCACAGTGATCACATGGTACAGACAGAGCAAATCGCAGTGCACCTGTACCATGTGATTGCTGTGGCCAATCACAGGGATCACATGACAGTTGTACACAAAGAATGCCTTTCATTCATAGCCAATCATTGTGTACTATTGTGTTGATCTCTGTGATTGGTCACAGTGATCACATGGTACAGACAGAGCAAATCACAGTGCATCTGTACCATGTGATTGCTGTGGCCAATCACAGCTGATCACAATAGCACACAGTGAATGAATCGATCCCATTCATAAAAAATGGTTGCTTATAACAGTGATCCTCATTGGTATAAGCAATCATAATGTGTAAAGAAAAAAATCCTGATCACTTCCTCAGAGTAGTACAGTATTACTATGGTAACACTGTATCGCTGTGATCAAAGTGTGTTAGAAAAAAAAATTCATAAAAAAAAAATTGTAGAAAAAAAATAGAAAAAAAATAGAGCGAGAGAGATTTTTTTTTCTATTTTTTTATTACAATTTTTTTGTATTATTTTTTATTCTAAGAAAAAAAAGTACATACACACATATTTTATATAAATTGGCAAACAAATACAGTGCCTTGCAAAAGTATTCACCCCCCCCCCCCCCTTGGCATTTTTCGTGTTTTGTTGCCTCACAACCTGAAATTTACGTGGATTGTTTGAGGATTTGCATCATTCAATTTACAGAACATACCCACAACTTTGAAGATGTTTTTTTTTTATTGTGAAGCAAACAAAAAATAGGACAAAATAACAGAAAAAGCCGGCTATCCAAATCGCTTTGGATAAGTCTCTATGAGCTTGCCACATCTTACCACTGGGATTTTTGCTCATTCCTCTTTGAAAAACTGCTCCAGCTCCTTCAAGTTGGATGGTTTGTGCTTGTGAACAGCAATCTTTAAGTCTGACCACAGATTTTCTATTGGATTGAGGTCTGGGCTTTGACTAGGCCATTCCAACACATTTACATATTTCCCCTTAAACCACTCAAGTGTTGCTTTAGCAGTGTGTTTGGGGTCATTGTCCTGCTGGAAGGCAGGCATGTACTGGCCATTGGGACTACAGGGAGTTTCCCGGTGGGCGGATGGCTCAGTGGGCCGATTTCAGTGACAGTGGACCGCTGCCTCCCTCCAGTCCTCTGTCCCCCCCGCAGTGCTCACCTCCTCTCCCTGGCTAGTTATGCAGCGCGCCTGAATACAGACATGATGCTCAGGAGTCAACACTTAGAAGCTCATCATACGATCTGGAAGGAGGGCGGCCTCACTTTCCTGCCTAATCTTGTTCCATTGGGGGGGTGGGCGCCAAACTGATTCTTTGCCCCAGGTGAAATAATGTCTAGCTTCCCCACTGGTACTGCCTATAAGAGAAATAATGTAGAACGGCTAATAGCTAGTGGGGGGGGGGGGCTTGGGTGGCAAGCCGGCATGGGAGAGACCTGTCAAAGTGGGCCAGTCTGGGTGAAGTCCAGGGCCAAATTTTTGTCCCAGTCCAGCCCTGCTGGAAGGTGAACCTCCGTCCTAGCCTTAAATCACACACAGAGTGGTAAAGGTTTTGCTCAAGAATATCCCTGTATTTAGCACCATCCATCTTTCCCTCAACTCTGACCAGTTTCCCAGTCCCAACTGCTGAAAAACATCCCCACAACATGATGCTGCCACCACCATGTTTCACGGTGGGGATGGTGTTCTTTGGGTGATGTGATGTGTTGGGTTTGCCCCAGACATAGCATTTTCTTTGATGGCCAAAAAGTCCAATTTTAGTCTCATCAGACCAGAGCACCTTCCTCCATATATTTTGGGAGTCTTCCACATGCCTTTTCGCAAACTCAGAACGTGCCATTTTGTTTTTTGCTGAAAGTAATGTCTTTCTTCTGGCCACTCTGCCATAAAGCCCAACTCTATGGAGCGTACGGCTTATTGTAGTCCTATGTACAGATACTCCAGTCTCTGCTGTGGAACTCTGCAGCTCCTCCAGGGTTACCTTAGGTCTCTGTGCTGCCTCTCTGATTAATGCCCTCCTTGCCCGCTCCGTGAGTTTTGGTGTGCGGCCGTCTCTTGGCAGGTTTGCTGTTGTGCCATGTTCTTTCCATTTGGTTATGATAGATTTGATGGGGCTCCTAGGGATCATCAAAGATTTGGATATTTTTTTATAACCTAACCCTGACTTGTACTCAACAACATTGTCCCTTACTTGTTTAGAGAGTTCCTTGGTCTTCATGGCAGTGTTTGGTTAGTGGTGCCTCTTGCTTAGGTGTTGCAGCCTCTGGGGCCTTTCACAAAGGTGTGTCTATGTAATGACAGGTCATGTGACACTTAGATTGCACACAGGTGGACATCATTTCACTAATTATGTGACTTCTGAAGGTAATTGGTTACACCAGAGCTTTTTATGGGCTTCATAACAAAGGGGGTGAATACATACGCACATGACAATTATCAGTTTTTTATTTCTTGAAAAATTGTTTTATGTATAGATTTTTCTAATTTTACTTCACCAACTTAGACTATTGTGTTCTGATCCATCACATATAATTCAGGTTAAAAAAACATTGAACTAAAGGCTTTTTTTTTTTTTGCATTTTGTTTGGCCTTTAAGTCTCAGATATGAGCCGTCATGAAAAATGTATTCATTTGTCAGATTGTGTATGGCTGGTGAACGATTGCGTCCATTCTTCTCAGACTGTCAGTATCTGAGCGATCGCCTCTTTAGATATCATTGTCGGTTGGCTGTCAAGCACACAATGGCATCTCCTGTGAGCCAAACCTGTCAGATAGCCGGTGATCCTAAAGCGTGACGGCGGCGGAGAATTCGGAGAGCGGTGAGGTTCAACCCTGTAATGACCAGAGGTCATAGATGCCCATTAGGGATGAGCCGAACACCCTCCTGTTCGGTTTGCAGCAGAACATGCGAACAGGCAAAAAATTCGGCAGAACACACGAACACCGCTAAAGTCTATGGTACACGAACATGAATAATCATAAGTGCTCATTTTAAAGGCTTATATGCAAGTTATTGTGATAAAAAGTGTTTGGGGACCCGGGTCCTGCCCCGGGGGACATGGATCAATGCAAATTTTTTTTTTAAAAACGGACGTTTTTTCGGGAGCAGATATTTTTTTAATGCTTAAAGTGAAACAATAAAAATGAAATATTCCTTTTAAATATCGTGCCTGGGGGGTGTCTATAGTATGCCTGTAAAGTGGCACATTTTTCCCGTGTTTAGAACAATACCACAGCAAAATTACATCTCTAAAGGAAAAATTGTCAAAACTGATTGCGGCTGTAATGAATTGTCAAGTCTTGGCAATATAGTAACAGATAATTGAAAAATAAAGAAATGGGATCCCTCCCCCCATCCATTACCAGGCCCTTTGGGTCTGGTATGAATATTAAGGGGAACCCCAAATCAAAACAAAAAAAATTGTGTGGGGGTCCCCCCAAAATCCATACCAGGCCCTTCGGGTCTGATATGGAAATTAAGGGGAACCCTACGCCAAGTTTAAAAAAAATGGCGTAGGGGTCCCCCCCAAAATCCATATCAGACCCTTATCCGAGCATGCAACCTGGCAGGCTGCAGTAAAGGGGGGGGATGAGAGAGCGCCCCCCTCCTAAATTGTACCAGGCCACATGCCCTCAACATGGGGAGGGTGCTTTGGGGTAGCCCCCCCAAAGCACCTTGTCCCCATGTTGATGGGGACAAGGGCCTCATCCCCACAACCCTTGCCCGGTGGTTGTGGGGGTCTGCGGGCGGGGGGCTTATCGGAATCTGGAAGACCCCTTTAACAAGGGAACCCCCAGATCCTAGCCTCCCCCCTGTGTGAATTGGTAAGGGGGTACATTGTACCCCTACCATTTCACAAAAAAAGTATCAAAATGGTAAAAAAGACAAGAGACAGCTTGGGACAAGTCCTTTATTCAAAAATCACAGAGAAGATGCATCAGTCGGCGGGAGCCTCCCATGAAGGCGGATCCGTTGCGGGTTTCCTTTCTTTTTCAGTCCATCGGGCATGTGAACTTAGATCATAGGACATTTTTATTTTTGTATTTTTTACTAAAGGACTTGTCCAACGCTGTCTCTTGTCTTTTTTACCATTTTGACACTTTTTTTGTGAAATGGTACGGGTACAATGTACCCCGTTACCAATTCACACGGGGGAGGGGTGAGATCTGGGGGTCCCCTTGTTAAAGGGGGCTTCCAGATTCCGATAAGCCCCCCGCCCGCAGACCCCCAAAACCACCGGGCAAGCGTTGTTGGGATGAGGCCCTTGTCCCCATTAACATGGGGACAAGGTGCTTTCGGGGGCTACCCCAAAGCACCCTCCCCATGTTGAGGGCATGTGGCCTGGTACGGTTCATAGGGGGGTGCTCTCTCGTCCCCCCCTCTTTTCCTGTGGCCTGCCAGGTTGTGTGCTCATATAGGCATTAACTGCATTCAGCCTTCTACCGTGGTATTATACTCATCCGCCCAGTAATGGAGAACGGGCTATTCCTCTGTGCAGAGAGATCATCTGACAGAAGGTGGCGGTCAAGTGAGATGATGTCAGCAAGCTCCGCCCATTTACACAGTATGTCCCCATGGACTTCCTCAGAAGTCTGTTTGGATCTTCCAATGCTGCAGGGGTTAATAAAGCCACATGCAGTCAGGCACTCAACAAGAGTGACAACTATGCCCACCCTTTCCGTTCCCCTCCTCTATTCTTAGAAGCCGTACTATAGCAATCTATGAGAGGATGGGTACGTAAGGGGCAGGTATAGTTGGAACTATTGATGAGTGTCTGTGATAGGTCCCTCAGCTCTATTAAGCACCACAGCATTGATAGATTACCACTGTAGGGGTGTGGAACTGATAGAGGAAGGAGGAATGCATCTAGGATAGCCAGCACCAGCACAGGGGACATTTCACATTGAATGTACGTACTGTCCCCTGTGCTGATTTTATAAAAAAACAAAAAATGAAACTAGGCTTTACATGCTTGTTCTGTCTAGAGAAATATTTACCTTAATCTGCCCTTCACCAGGATCCCTCTTAATAGTGCCATGCTTTCCCTTCAACTTGTTCCTGTGTTCCCCAAACCTGATCTGTTGTACCTGCTTACCCGTGTACAACCCAGTTTACCTTTGGACTTCGTTTCTGCTCTTGCGCCAGCTCTGTTACCCAACTACTCCAACCTTGGCTTGTTTACTGGACCTGACCTGCCTGCTGACTCTGTACCACTTTGCCCAACTGTTGCTGACCTTGATTTGCTTTCTGGACTTACTTCACCTGCTGATTAGGTTCCTCACTGCCAAGTTCTTGCTGACTGCTGCCCGTCAAGTTGCTCCTGCATCCTGTTCCGAGGACTGCGAATACCAGCTCTACCCTCCTACAGAGTGGACATCACCAGCCAGCTACTAGGGCACTTGTGTCACTCCTTGCCCTTACACTCTCTCAGGGCCATCTTTAGCGCAGGGCAAACGGGGCACTTGCCCTGGGTCCAATCTTTGTTGGGGGGCCCGCGCTACCCGTGAATTGGGGCCCCGATGACAGCTTTGCAGAGCGCACAGAGGACACGGGAGGATGTATTCCTGCGCTAGCCAGCTGAGAGGGGGTGGGGCCGGGAGCTCCACTGATGCTCTGACCCCGCCCACGTGCAGCTTGTATACTCGGAACAGAGCGTCTGTGTGAGACCCAGTGATCGGAGTGGGAGCGTCAGTGGAGCTCCCGGCCCCACCCCCCTCAGCTGGCTAGCGCGGGAATACATCCTCCCGTGTCCTCTGTGCGCTCTGCAAAGCTGTCATCGGGGCCCCAATTCACGGGTGATGTGGGCCCCCCAACAAAGCTTCAGTAGAGCTCCCGGCTGTTGTAGTGAAAGCAGAGAGTGAAAGCCCCGCCCACAGACCTGCATGTATGTAGTGAGTTTGGCTGGCCAGGTATGTCCTTACACCCATAAAATGCCTGACTGCTTAAACCCAGAGCTGTGTTATTCAGCTGTAAAGCTGTGCGTTGCTGAAAGTTCTCTGACCATCACCTGTATAATGTCTGCAGTCTCTGATTGTCTCCTGCAGTATGTCCGCAGTCTCTGGTAATCTGCAGTATGTCTGCAGTCTCTAGTAATCTCCTGCAGTATGTCCGTAGTCTCTAGTAATCCTCTGCAGTATGTCCGCAGTCTCTGATTGTCTCCTGCAGTATGTCCGCAGTCTCAGGTAATCTCCTGCAGTATGTCCGCGGTCTCTGATTGTCTCCTGCAGTATGTCCGCAGTCTCTAGTAATCTCCTGCAGCATGTCCGTAGTCTCTAGTAATCTCCTGCAGTATGTCCGTAGTCTCTACTAATCTCCTGCAGTATGTCTGTAGTCTCTACTAATCTCCTGCAGTATGTCCGTAGTCTCTACTAATCTCCTGCAGTATGTCTGCAGTTTCTAGTAACCTCCTGCACTATGTCCGCAGTTTCTGGTAATCTCCTGCAGTATGTCCGCAGTCTCTGATTGTCTCCTGCAGTATGTCCGCAGTCTCTGAACCTCTTACGCAGTATGTCCGCAGTCTCTGAACTTCTCCTGTAGTATGTCTGCACTCTCTGACCCTCTCCTGTAGTATGTGTATTAATGTGCCCCTTTACTTGCTCAATTATTTGGGATTGCTCCACTGCTCAGTAAGAGGTAATGATGTGCATTAACCTCTAGCAACCAATCGGCAAGCAGAAATTATGTGTTATGAACAGTAGTGATCTGCAACCAATCAGTAAGTGGTAATGATGTGCTGTAACCCCTAGCAACCAATTAGTGAGCACAAATAATGTACATTAACCTCTAGCAACCAATCGGCAAGCAGAAATTATGTGTTGTAACCTCTAGAAACCAGCCAGTGAGCAGTAAGGATAGGCTGTAACCTCTGGCAAACAAATGCAATCGCTGCGTGATGTGCTGCAGTAAACTGATTTTGAGTCTACCTGCTATTTTTTGTATGTCTCAGAATGGAGGGGGGGGGGGCAAGAAAATGTTTGCCCAGGGCCCATTTAAATTAAAGATGGCCCTGCACTCTCTGCCCTTACCTTCAGAAGTGTTGGGTGGGAGGTGCAAGAGAGGCCTCCACAACGTTCCAACGTCTTCACGCCAGGTACATGATAGGAGCTAATGGCTTTCACACATAAACACAGTTGAAATAATCAAACCCAGAGCATATAACACAGCAGAAGAAAAACCTTAAAGGCCCTTTAAAAGCACTTGCTTACATATTAGCCAACCAAACCAAACTTTGGGTGTCCAATATTCTCAGACAGGGCATGGATCTCCTAGTGTGAGTGCATTCTTAGTGGAAGGTTTAGGATTAGCATTTTTTGGCACAAGAACAGGTCTAGAATAGTTAAAATGATCTTCCCATTTCATTATCAAGCTGTTCTGAAAGTGCTTAAGGACTTGTTCATACTTATGGCCACAGGATTGCAAAAATTGCTAGTCAAACCAGTTTTATGACCTTCTAAACCCAACACAGCAGCTGGAGGAAGTTTTAGACATGGCCTGGGCCACCAAACTTGACCCTTTCAACCATTGTGACTCATTCAAGAGGAGAGAAGAGCACCAAATGTGACCCATTCACGGGGAGAACGGAGAACCCAATGTGACCCAATCAAGAGGAGAAAGGAGCACCCAATGTAACTCATTCAAGAGGAGAGAAGAGCGCCAAATGTGACTCATTCAAGAGGAGGGAGGAGCACCAAATGTTACTCATTCAAGAGGAGGGAGGAATAACAAATGTAACCCATTCAAAAGGAGAGAGGAGCACCAAATGTGACCCATTCATGAGGAGGAAGGAGAACCCAATGTGACCCAATCAAAAGGGGAAAGGAGCACCCAATGTGACCCATTCAAGAGTAAAGAAGAGTGCCAAATCTCACTCATTCAAGAGGAGGGATGAGCACCAAATGTGACCCATTCAAGAGAAGGGAGGAGCACCAAATATGATCCGTTCAAGAGGAGGAAGCAGCAGGAAAGTGCCTTGCCATCCTATGCTATGGGGCACTGTATTTCTATGGATGCACACAGTGTAAGGAGAGTCTTTGGAGCCACCTTGCATGCAAGGGTGGCTCCAAAGAAAGCTGCAAGAGGATGAAGCCATCACGAAACAGGAAACCTGGGGCAGCGGTCATGGCACCAGCTTAAACTGGAACATAGGCAAGGATTAAAGGATAAAGAAGCTGCATACTCAGTAAGTGATTAAATCAGCAGCTGAAAGTGCTTAAAAAAAGAGGGTGTAATATCACTTTAAGGAAGAAGGAACATTCTAGCTGTAATGTGACTGAAGCAGCATGATATCCTCCACCATGTGGTGGTGGTGGTGGTAGGGGGGGGGGGGGGGCACATGGGTTCTATATCCCAGTTCTGTCTAGACCCAGGGATGATTCTCAAGACTTGCTAAGACACTATGGGCATGGGCTCCCCAGGGTGCTCACTATACCTGGCAGAGTTCCCATACTTTGCCCCTCTAAGGGTCATTCTGGGAGTCCTGGCCTGGCCTGATCAGCATCTCCAGCAGTCTGCTACATACCTGCTTCAGGCCTTACGGCAGTGGACCCCAACTGCAGCCTCTGCCAGCACATGAAGCGTCCACACAATAAAAGCCTTTTAACTATTTACGGAATGAAGATAAATGCATATATACTATACATACTTCAGTCACCCCAGGCAGGTCATGGCACATTCCCTTTAGTTGAAAACAAGTCGTAGACCTACAGAGGGGTTGCCCTGAGTCCAACATCACCTGCAAAAGGGGATGCAAAAAGTCCCAACAAGTCCTGCATCTTCCTCCTCCTGCTTACCCCCTAAGGCTGGATTCACACCTATGGCATTTTAGTGCTTTTTGCATTTTGCAGATTTGCACTACAGTTCATTTAACATGGTTTCCTATGGAACAAGTTCTGTAGTGCAAATATGCAAAATGCAAAAGGCACTAAAAATGCCATAGGTGTGATTCCAGCCTAAGGGGAAGCTATATGAATAAAGATTGGCTGACTACATTCTGTTGTGGCTCAGTTTTTCAGTAGCACATCCCCCTTGTGTCCTCCCACTACAACTATTTATGCTACTGCCCTGTTACTCATGGTGCCCTTGCACTGACAGGGCAAAGCTGGCATTAACACTTTGACACCTAAAGTAACTACACACTATTAAGTCGGGGGTGACCATTGGCCATCTTGGTAACTACACCAACCACACAACCCAACCCAAGCTAAACCCAAACCTCCCTTCACTCCCAGTGAAGGGACATGTAGTGGCTAAACCAAGGAATTACACCGGGCACATCCCTGCCCTTCCCAAGAGAGCTACAGCTATGTAGATGTAGCTCTCACCCCCTATAGGGCCCACTGTTTCGGTCCCAAGGTTCTTTACCCCACTGGCAGCCAGGCACACAGTCCCAGTCACTCTTCCGGCTAATGCCCCATACACACAATAGGATTTTCCGTCAACAAAACCGTGGATTTTTTTCCGAAGGATGTTGGCTCAAACTTGTCTTGCATACACACGGTCACGCAAATGTTGTCGGAAATTCAGAACGTCAAGAACGCGGTGACGTACAACACATACGATGAGCAGAGAAAAATGAAGCCAGTGCGGCTCTTCTGCTTGATTCCAAGCACACGTGAACTTTTGTGCGTCGGACTTGTGTACACACGCTCGGAATTTCCAACAAGTTCTGTTGTGGGAAAATTTGAGAACCTGCTCTCAAACATTTGTTTTCAGAAATTCCGACAACAAATGTTCTATGGAGCCTACACACGGTCGGACCTTCCGACAACAAGCTCACATCCAACATTTGTTGTGGGAAAATCCGATCGTGTATACGGAGCATAAGTGTTATTCATTTTTATGCTTTATTGAAAAAAACTTGAATTTGAATGATTGCAGGGTAACCGTGGAATACTAAAACCTTAAGTAGTAACTTGAGGAAATCTATCTTCCTCCTAAAGAGTCTGAGTACAGTCTTTACAGCAGCAAATGATGGGCTGAGCTACACAAGGACACTATGAACCATGTCTACTTTTAAGCATAAGCTGGCTCTAATGCAAGAGGGACAGGAGCAGCACACAGTCACTGGGATCTCACATACTGGTCTGTACTAATGCCCTTGGATAGCTGGATGCCTCCATCCAATATTATCGAGACATGTCTCCTGTAAACACTTCAGACCAGTTCCCCAAAAAGAAGTCCCTTAGTCAGCTCCAGCAATGTTCAGCAGAATAGTCTAGCTGGGACCTCGATGAGCAGTAGAAACCCTACCAGCTGGGATTCCCTCCTCCTGGAGAAGAACCCTGCAGCTGCAGGCTTCAGACTATTTACACTCACCGGCCACTTTATTAGGTCCACCTTACTAGTACCGGGTTGGACCCCCTTTATTAGGTCCACCTTACTAATACCGGGTTGGACCCCCTTTATTAGGTCCACCTTACTAGTACCGGGTTGGACCCTCTTTATTAGGTCCACCTTAGTAGTACCAGGTTGGACCCCCTTTATTAGGTCCACCTTACTAGTACCGGGTTGGACCCCCTTTAATTGGTCCACCTTACTAGTACCAGGTTGGACCCCCTTTTGCCTTCATTCTTCGTGGCATAGCTACAACAAGGTGTTGGAAACGTTCCTCAGAGATTTTGGTCCATAATGACATCATAGCATCACGCAGTTGCTGCAGATTTGTCGGCTGCACATCCATGGTGCCAATCTCCTGTACCACCACATTCCAAAGGTGCTCGATTGGATGAGATGTGGTGAGTGTGGAGGCTATTGGAGTACAGGGACCTCATTGTCCAGTGGTGAGATGATTGGAGCTTTTTGACATGGTGCATTATCCTGCTGGAAGGAGCCATCAGAAGATGGGGACACTGTAGTCATAAAGGGATGGACATGGTCACCAACAATACTCTGGTAGGTCCTGGTGATTAAACCATACTCAATTGGTACTAAGGGGCACAAAGTGTGCCAAGAAAATACCCCTCACACCATTACACCCCCACCACCAGCCTGAACCGGTGATACAAGGTAGGATGGATCCATGCGCCAAATTCTGACCCCACCATCTGAATGTCGCTGCTGAAATCCAGACTCATCAGACCAGACAACGTTTTTCCAATCTTCTGTTGTCCAATTTTGGTGATCCTGTGCCAATTGTAGCCTCAGTTTCCTGTTCTTAGCTGACAGGAGTGGCACCTGGTGTGGTCTTCTGCTGCTGCAGCCCATCTGCTTCAAGTTTGGATGTGTTGTGCGTTCAGAGATGGTATTCTGCATACCTTGGGTATAACGAGGGGTTATTTGCATTGCTGTTGCCTTTCTATCATCTGGGACCAGTCTGCCCATTCTCCTCTGACCTCTGACATCAACAAGGCATTTTCCTCCACACAACTGCCGCTCACTGGATATTTTTTCTTTTTTCCACCATTCTCTGTAATCCTGAGAGATGGTTGTGTGTGAAAATCCCAGAAATACTCAGACCAGCCCGTCTGCCACCAACAACCATGCCACGTTCAAAGTCACTTCAATCCCCTTTCTTCCCCATGCTTTGTGGCGCTGTAGAATGTTGCAGGTAAAGGAGACTGGGAAGTGCCGGCAGCTCTGAAATATCGACTCGGCAAAGCTAAAGAGAACCAATGAAACACCTTTCACAGCGTGACACCCGGCGCAGCTCACAGAGAAATCATTACCAATATGGATTTCAGCCCAAAACCCGTAGAGACAAAGAGCTGCAGTTCAGATACCCGTTCCTGGTGCACATCGACACAACACTGCAAACAAATACATAAACAGCTTCCCCACCGTGAAACATGGTGGTGGCAGCATCATGTGGTGGGGATGCTTTTCTTCAGCAGGGACAGGGAAGCTGGTCAGAGTTGATGGGAAGATGGATGGAGCCAAATACAGGACAATCTTAGAAGAAAACCTGTTAGAGTCTACAAAAGACTTGAGACTGGGGCGGAGGTTCACCTTCCAGCAGGACAACGACCCGAAACATACAGCCAGAGCTACAATGGAATGGTTTAGATCAAAGCATATTCATGTGTTATGCCGCGTACACACGGTCGGACTTTCCGGCGGACTTGGTCCGGCACACTTTCTGACGGACTTTGTCCGCCAGGTGCGCCGGACTTTAAAACGGACGGACTTGCCCACACACGACCGGACTTTTCCGGCGGGCTAAGTCCGCCCGTCTTTCTGACGGACTTTCGCCGGAGTTACGGCGGACTTTCAGAATGAACGGACTTGCCCACACACGGACAAGTCCGTTCATTTTGAACGTGACTCATGTGCGACGGAACTAGAAAAGGAAATCAATCTTGCCGCTTTTATCGGCAAGATTGACACCTTGCGAGCCCCATCGCGGGGCATACCAGGCCCTTAGGTCTGGTATAGATTATAAAGGGGTTCCCCCAAAGATCCATACCAGACCCCGATCCGAGCATGCAGCCCGGCCGGTCAGGAAAGGGGGTGGGGACGAGCGAGCGCCCCCCCCCTCCTAAACCGTACCAGGCCGCATGCCCTCAACATGGGGGGTGCTTTGGGGGAGGGGGTGCCCCGCGCATGTTGATGAGGACAAGGGCCTCTTCCAGACAACCCTGGCCGTTGGTTTTCGGGCGATGTTGACCACGCCCCCTAAAACGTCACAGTCCCAGCATGCCCAGGGACTGTGACATCATTAGGGGGCGGGGTCTCCGCCTATATAAGTCACAACGGAGCCCTCAGAGAGCAGTCCAGCCGGAGAGAGCGTCGTGTCAACATCTGGAGAAGAGAAGAGGGAAGAAGCCAAGAAGCCAAGAAGCCCGGACCTCTGCTGGCAAGAGAGCTACCTGAAGACAGCAGAGGAGCCGGCCGAAGAACTGGAACACCGGGAGGAGAGAGCGGAGAAGAACCAACCGGACGCCGGGAGAAGAGGAACCGGAGGAACCCCCGAAGCCGGAGGAAGACCCCCCCCGGAGCTGTTTAATAAATTATTTTAAAAACCTGTGTAGTGTGTTTTATTATTGACGCTTTTTCCCTAGGTGAGTGGGTAGGGGTACCATGTACCCCATACTCATTCACATAGGGTGGGGGGGGGCCGGGATCTGGGGGCCCTCTTATTAAAGGGGGCTCCCGGATTCCGATAAGCCCCCCGCCCGCAGACCCCGACAACCAACGGCCAGGGTTGTCGGGAAGAGGCCCTTGTCCTCATCAACATGGGGACAAGGTGCTTTGGGGTGGGGGGCCCCGCGGGGCGCCCCCCTCCCCCAAAGCACCCCCCATGTTGAGGGCATGCGGCCTGGTACAGTTCAGGAGGGGGGGGGCGCTCGCTCGTCCCCACCCCCCTTCCTGACTGGCCGGGCTGCATGCTCGGATTGGGGTCTGGTATGGATTTTAGGGGGGACCCCACGCCGTTTTTTCGGCGTAGGGGGTTCCCCTTTATAATCCATACCAGACCTAAGGGCCTGGTATGCCCCGCGCTCACCGCAATAGGAAAATCTGTTTTTCCTATTGCAGCGAGCGCGAGATGCAATACCCTGCCCTCGCGTCGCATCTGGTCCGTCGGACCAGCATACACACGAGCGGGCTTTCCGTCGGACCAGCACACAGACAAGTGGACTTTCCGCCCGAAACTGAGTCCGGCGGATAAATTTAAAACAGGTTTCAAATCTTGGTCCGGCGGACTTTGGGGAAAAAGTCCGCCGGAAAAGTCCGCTGGCGCCTACACACGGGCGGATTGTCCGGCACACTCTGGTCCGCCGGACCAAGTCCGCCGGAAAGTCCGACCGTGTGTACGCGGCATTAGAATGGCCCAGTCACAGTCCAGACCTAAATCACATTGAGAATCTGTGACAAGACCTGAAAATTGCTGTTCACAGACGCTCTCCATCCAATCTGACACAGCTTGAGATATTTTACAAAGAAGAATGGGCAGAAATGTCCCTCTCTAGATGTGCAAAGCTGGTAGAGACACCCCCAAAAAGACTTGTAGAGAAAGGGGGTTCTACAAAGTATTGACTCCGGGGGGCGCCATACAAATGCCCCTCCCCCCACACTTTTCACATATTTATTTGTATCATTTATCATTTTCCTTCCACTTCACAATTATGTGCCACTTTGTGTTGGTCTATCACATAAAATCCCAATAAAATACATTTACGTTTTTGGTTGTGACATGAGAAAATGTGGAAAATTTCAAGGGGTATGAATACTTTTTCAAGGCACTGTATCCATCCACTATCTATCTATCTATCTATCTATCTATCTATCTATCTATCTATCTATCTATCTATCTATCTATCTATCTATCTATCTATTCATCCATCCAATTATCATTCCACCCATTATCTATCCATCTTTCCTTTTATTTGGGTACAGACGTTGACCCGGCGCTCTGCTCCGCCTACACACAGCACCCTACAGACGTCTCTCTGTATAGAATGTTCCGGCATCGGTGACATTAAAAATTTTAATTACACGATGTAACTTGCTGGTTTGGACTAATGAGTCCTCCTGAATGCTTTCTATGAGATCAATCCACTTTTTGAGTGAAAAAAAAAATCCCGTTGGCTCTCTAATTGCATGTTTGTAGAAAGTTATTTCATTTGAATTTAATTTTTAAAGAATCTTTTCTTCAGTGACTCGTGTACTGTACACGGACGGTTTGGGTCATACGAGGTGAGAACCGGGCATTTCAGGGTCCTAGGAGTCACAGAACGAATGCAGGAATTCGTTTGGTTGGAATTGGTTTGGTTGGAATTAAAGTGATATTAAACCCAAAAGCAAACATTTATTTTATTGTGGATTACTAATTTGTTTTCTTTTTTAGATTTTCTTTCTTCTGTTTTCATCTGGTGATCCGGCCAGCTAGTTTTTCAAAAGCACAAGCTCTCCAGCAGAATGTATCAGTTTACATGGATGAGACAAACCACTTAACACTGGCAGGGGTGCTTAACTTACAATGCGTAAGGGAGGCATCCCAATACTTTTGGTAATATGCAGGCAGTCCCCGAGTTACAAACTGGTTAGGGACTGTAGGTTTGTTCTTAAGTCGGAACAGCATGGGCAGAACGGCGGATATTTAGTTTTCTGATGTTCCGTTGAATGTGCCTGCCACCGAAAAGGGTCTGTCGAATGTGCCCGCCGTCAAAAAAGGGTCAGTCGAATGTGCCTGCCGTCGAAAAAGGGTCAGTCAAATGTGCCCGCCGTCGAAAAGGGTCTGTAGAATGTGCCCGCTGTCGAAAAGGGTCCGTCGAATGTGCCCGCCATCGAAAAAGAGTCCGTCGAACGTGCCTGCCGTCGAAAAAGGGTCAGTCAAATGTGCCTGCCGTTGAAAAGGGTCTGTAGAATGTGCCCGCTGTCGAAAAGGGTCCGTCAAATGTGCCCGCTGTCGAAAAGGGTCCGTCGAATGTGCCCGCTGTCCCGTTCGTATGTAGGAGTCGTTCGCAAGTCGGATGTTCGTAACTCGGGGACTTCCTGTAGTGTAAATATAGTGATAACGTAAGGATCAGTTATAGAGTGGATGAAACAAGGGATCCATTCTAAAGAAGTTATACATAAAATGATTATCGTATTTAATGTCTATGAAATCATGATTTCATGATGTACAGCACTGCGGTATTTGTCAGAGTTATAAAAATGTATAATAATAAAAGTGTGTGACTGTGGGGGGAGGGGACATTAGAGTGTAAGCTCCTCTGGTACAGAGACGGATGTGACTGGCTCAGTGTTCTCTGTACAGCACTGTGGTATATGTCAGAGTTATATAAATGTATAATAATAAAAGTGTGTGACTGTGGGGGGAGGGGATATTAGAGTATAAGCTCCTCTGGTACAGAGACGGATGTGACTGGCTCAGTGTTCTCTGTACAGCACTGCGGTATATGTCAGAGCTATATAAATGTATAATAATGTAGCAATATGGACTATAATTGCAAAAGCACCGTATTCTGGGTCTTCCAAAGAATCACCTGTCCCTCTAGTGCTCAGTGTATCAGGTGACATCATATTTGCGTGCCCAGTGAAAAGGACTGTGGGATGAGTAGTTCTCCCGTCAGATAATTGCCATACCTGATTATGTATCCGGACTACATATCCCAGGAATCCTTGCTGCTTGTAGGAAGATTGCTGGGGGTAGCAAAAGAGCGGAAAGACCGCCCAGCGCTCTCTTCCTCCCGGGCTTGATGCAAGACGGACCTCTCTGTGCCACAAAGAGAGATTGGTCGCCGCCTACCATGAGGAGTACCACCCTCCAACGCGTAACCTGAAGAGCCTAGCTCTGTTGTTGCTGTCGGACATCCTTCCAGTGCCACTCCGGTCGACTGCCATTCGGTGCGTGTGTGTGTCAAGCTTCACATCGGGAGATCGAGACAGCGGATCCGCTGCACGTACAAGTTCCTATCCGGAAGAAATCAGAGCGGTTTGGTTGTTGGTGAGAGGGCAACTCGCCCAACCTTTATCCATCCTTTGTCAAAGTTGCATTAAGACACTTTGCACAGACACCTCCATGCCAGGAATACTTTACTGAATTTTTTTGAATATTGTGCTTAGACAACTCTAGCCTTCCACACTACAAGAAAGCCACTGTTTACCACTACACCTAATCGGATTACAGTTAACGAGCTCCTACGTGCCGGTGAAGAACATCAGATCTGCAACGTGGACTCTATTGCCATTAGGAAGGCCCACCTCCTTACATCATCACTCTTAAACTTGCTCTCCCTCCTAATGCCCCGTACACACGGTCGGATTTTCCGATGGAAAATGTCCGATCGGAGCGTGTTGTCGGAAATTCCGACCGTGTGTGGGCTCCATCACACATTTTCCATCGGATTTTCCGACACACAAAGTTGGAGAGCAGGAGATAAAATTTTCCGACAACAAAATCCGTTGTCGGAAATTCCGATCGTGTGTACACAAATCCGACAGACAAAGTGCCACGCATGCTCAGAATAAATAAAGAGATGAAAGCTATTGGCCACTGCCCCGTTTATAGTCCCGACGTACGTGTTTTACGTCACCGCGTTCAGAACGATCGGATTTTCCGACAACTTTGTGTGACCGTGTGTATGCAAGACAAGTTTGAGCCAACATCCATCGGAAAAAATCCTAGGATTTTGTTGTCAGAATGTCCGAACAAAGTCTGACCGTGTGTACGGGGCATTAGGATAGCAGTGTAGGCTGGCCTGATTCCATCTCTGATGCCGCGTACACACGATCGGAAATTCGGCCAGCAAAAGACCGATGAGAACTCTTAGTTGGAAATTCCGTGTGTACGCTCCATCTGACTTTTGCTGGCCGAATTCCAGCCAGCAAAATATTGAGAGCAGGTTCTCAATTTTTTTCGGTCGGAAAAAGTTCCTATCCGAAAATGCGATCGTCTGTAGCAATTCCGATGCTCAAAATTCCTACGCATGCTCGGAAACAATTCGACACATGCTCGGAGGCACTGAACTTCATTTTCTCGGCTCGTCGTAGTGTTGTACCTCACCGCGTTCTTTGACGGTCGAAAGTTCAGCGAACTTTTGTGTGACTGTGTGTATGCAAACCAAGCTTGAGCGGAATCCCGTCGGAAAAGCCGTCGTAGCTTTTTCCGACCAAAATCCCGATCGTGTGTACGCGGCATTACAGAGCATCAGTACAGTCTGTTAGCTGAAACATCCCTTTAAGAGGTAACCTTATTTCCGAAGGAAGTGTTTATACAGGATTGTCTTTATTAATATTGTCTTGTGCTTTTTTGGAGTATTTTTTTTGCTCAGTTGGCGTTGTTACCAAAAACTCAGCAGATCAATCAACTTCCCTTTTTTTGTACCAATCTTCTTCTTTATTGGTTCCAGTGAATTATTCTTAGAACCTAAGTACGCAACGTGTCTGATTTATTACTCTACAGCATACAGGGATGTCTGAACCCAGAGTGTCAGGTGGGTTGAAATGTTCTCTAGGTCACGGCCGTGCAGATGAGCAGGTAATTCTAAGCGGTCCTCTAGGGGGCGGGCGTGCTACAATAATAATAGTGTGTGACTGTGGGGGGGGAGGGGACATTAGAGTGTAAGCTCCTCTGGTACAGAGACTGATGTGACTCTGTACAGCGCTGCGGTATATGTCAGAGCTATATAAATGTATAATAATAAAAGTGTGTGATATTCGGATTGCCAATCAAATTACAAGTCATGCAAAAGAAGCCTTTTGTTGTATCCGGGTGGGATCGCCGCGGGTCCATTTTTTAACAAAGACGCATTTCATCTTGAAAGACTCGTATGGTGAAAATTCCACTAAAAACCTGACACGGCGCTCCCGCCAGGCTGCGAAATTGAACTCTTCTCACTGTTGATCTTCCAAACAATTAAAGCCATGAATTATGAAGTCATTTAGCTAAGTGACAAAAAAGCGCGCCGCCGTCTCCTCCGCAAAGGTCCTTAAAAAAGAATTTGATTTGCATCGGAGGGAACAGTTGCGAGTCAATTACGCCGGAATAATATTGAGGCTCCTAATTAAGATTTAGCCATTTATACAATAAAATGTATTTGTCATGTGAAGATCTAATTGCAACAAGATCATTCTAAATATTTAATTACATTCTTATTAACGAATGGCGGGAGCGCCGGCTTTGCGGTGGATTTGGCAGGCTCCTGCTGGATTTTAAATGACATGTTCTACAAATTAGTTGGATCACAATTAAGCTTTATCACCTTAATAAAAACGCCCTCACCCACTGCGATGGCGGAGAGTTATTTCAGGTTGAGCAGCAGGCACGGGCCATTGACACCAAAATATTTTCCTTTCAACCTCTATTTCATTTTTTTTTTGGAAGGTTGTGGTAAGATCGCTTTGTGGGTTTCCATGCGGCTGGAGACACGTCCTCTTAAAGCTGAAGTTTAATCTGCTCAAACGTGGCCTTCCTTGGTTTCTGGTGGCGTGGACACTCCCAGGTCTTAAGAGCTTCAGCCCTGGTGCGGGCAGTGGGAGGGGTTATGCAAATAGTCTGGAGGAGTGGACACTGCTAGGTCCTAAGATCCTCAGCCCTGATGCAAGCAGTGGGAGGAGTTATGCAAATAGCCTGTAGGAGTGGACACTCCTAGGTCCTAAGAGCCTCAGCCCTGATGCAAGCAGTGGGAGGAGTTATGCAAATAGTCTGGAGGAGTGGACGCTCCTAGGTCCTAAGAGCCTCAGCCCTGATGCAAGCAGTGGGAGGAGTTATGACAATAATCTCTAGAAGTGGACGCTCCTAGGTCCTAAGATCCTCAGCACTGATGCAAGCAGTGGGAGGAGTTATGCAAATAGTCTGGAGGAGTGGACACTCCCAGGTCTTAAGAGCCTCAGCCCTGATGTGGGCAGTGGGAGGGGTTATGCAAATAGTCTGGAGGAGTGGATGCTCCAAGGTCCTAAGAGCCTCAGCCCTGATGCAAGCAGTGGGCGGAGTTATGCAAATAGTCTGGAGGAGTGGACACTGCTAGGTCCTAAGATCCTCAGCCCTGATGCAAGCAGTGGGAGGAGTTATGCAAATAGCCTGTAGGAGTGGACACTCCTAGGTCCTGAGAGCCTCAGCCCTGATGCAAGCAGTGGGAGGAGTTATGCAAATAGTCTGGAGGAGTGGACGCTCCTAGGTCCTAAGAGCCTCAGCCCTGATGCAAGCAGTGGGAGGAGTTATGACAATAATCTCTAGAAGTGGACGCTCCTAGGTCCTAAGATCCTCAGCCCTGATGCAAGCAGTGGGAGGAGTTATGCAAATAGTCTGGAGGAGTGGACACTCCCAGGTCTTAAGAGCCTCAGCCCTGATGTGGGCAGTGGGAGGGGTTATGCAAATAGTCTGGAGGAGTGCAGGCTCCTAGGTCCTAAGAGCCTCAGCCCTGATGCAAGCAGTGGGAGGAGTTATGCAAATAGTCTGGAGGAGTGGACACTCATAGGTCCTAAGAACCTCATCCCTTATGCAAGCAGTGGGAGGAGTTATGCAAATGACAGAATGTGGATGTTAGTCTGGAGGAGTGGCTGCTCCTAGGTCCTAAGAGGCTCAGCGCTGCAAGCCAGGCCTTCTCAGTCAATATCAGTGCCTGACCTCACAAACGCGCTTCTGGAAGAATGGTCAAACATTTCCATAGACACTCCTAACTCCTAAAACACGTGAGGGACGTCGGGGCTTAATCGCTCCGAAACATGTTGTCACCGCGCCCCCCGACGTCCGTCATGTGCCCACACCAGCGCTAGCTTGCATTCCAGTGGGGGATATTTTCTTGGCATCCTTTGGGCCCCTTAGTACCAATTGATCATGGTTTAAACGCCGCGGGCTACCTGAGTATTGTTGCTGGCCATGTCCATCCCTTTATGACTACAGTGTCCCCAACTTCTGATGGCTCCTTCCAGCAGGATAATGCACCATGTCACAAAGCTACAATCATCTCACCACTGGACAATGAGGTCCCTGTACTCCAATGTCCTCCACACTCACCACATCTCATCCAATAGAGCACCTTTGAGATGTGATGGAACAGGAGATCGGCATCATGGATGCCCAGCCGACAAATCTGCAGCAACTGTGTAATGTTATCATGTCACTATGGAGCAAAATCTCTGAGGAATGTTTCCAACACCTTGTTGAATCTATGCCACCAAGAATGAAGGCAGTCTGTTTTATCAGTGAAATAAATGTAAATCTCAGCGTATGGGTCGGACCTTTTGAAAAGTTAATAGATGAATTGCAACTCCCCCCCCGAGAGATGGATTCCTTTATCTCCGCCATGCTCTGATCCCTCCAATCCCTGACAAAGTCATCCCCATCAAAAGCTCCCCTATGGAGAAAGCCTAAGGACTTTACAAACTTCGTCAGTGAGCCGTATTGGCAGAAGGTTAATGAAAGCTCATCGATCAGAAAACGAAACAAGAGGTCGGCCATATTGTGCCGCCTTATGGCCCATTGAGATCCCCAATCTCCATCCAGACGTTCATCCGTCGTGATAAATACACTTCCCCAGGACTCAATCAATAGTTTTAATTATTTGCGAGGGAATGAAGAGTAAGCGGACTATCAAATGATCGTATTTTGCCATTAGACGGAAAAGCCTCCGATTGCCGGGCGCTTCCTGCGTTTTCTTTCAGGGGGGGGGGGGACCATAAATAGAAAAGAAGAAACCTATTAATGTGCTAATGATGCCAATCGGAGAGCTGAGGATTGATCGGTTTGTAGAGTAAAGCGTCTTTCTTAGTGGAGTGATTGGTGATGGTGGATTATTGTCAATTTGCATTGTTGTGTGCGCGCCGGGGGTCAAAAACCGAAATCTCCCCAGACCACATACAACAGAACAATTCTAGGGAACGGCAACGGCCTCATGCACCCTGGATGATATTTTTTCCTCTCCTTAAAGCCTTGCTCCGGGGACAGAAAATGCAGCATTAAAAGGTGCATCTAGGACCGCGTTTAGGTGCGTCAAGTGCTTGGGCGTTCAGTCCCAGCTTTTTACTAACTTCGTTCAGCAGATCCCCTGCTCAGTAGCACCCCCAGCTTTGCTGATCCTCCACTCAGTAGCACCCCCCCCCCCACTTTGCTGATCCTCCACTCAGTAGTACCCCGGCTCTGTAGATCTTCCACTCAGTAGTAATCCCCAGCTCTGATAATCCATCACTCAGTCATAACCTGCAGTTCTGCTCATCCTCTACTCAATAGTACCCCCAGCTCTGCGGATCCTCTACTCAGTAGTATACCCAGCTCTGTAGATCTTCCACTTAGTTGCACTCCCCAGCCCTGCTGATCCTCCACTAACTAGCACCCCCCGTTCTGCTGATCTTCCACTCAGTAGTAATCCCCAGCTCTGTGGATCCCCCACTCAGTAGTAACCCCCAGTTCTGCTGATCCTCCACTCAGTATTACACCAGCTCCGCTGATCCTCCACTCACTAGTAACCCCTAATTCTGCTAATCCTCCACTCAGTAGTAACCCGATCCTCCTCTCTCTCTCTCTCTCTCTCTGTGGTCCCCACTCACCTCCTGCTATATTGCTCCTACACTGCACACCACGTGTGACATCTGTTAGTTTCTCCTGCTCTCGTCTCTGCTCGACTCTCGCTGATCTTCTGCCACTAAGTCCCCTCTCTTCAGTCCCTACTCACCTCCCGCTATATTGCTCCCACACTGCTCATTACGTGTGACATCTGCCAGTTTCTCCTACTCTTGTCCCCCAGCTCTGCTGATCCTCTGCCATTAAGTCCTCTCTCTTCAGTCCCCGCTTAGCTACTGCTATATTGCTCCCACGCTGCTCATTACATGTAACATCTGCTAGTTTCTCCTGCTCTGGTCCCCAGGTCTGCTGATCCTCTATCGCTAAGTCTTCTCTCTCCGCTCCCCGCTCAACTCCCGTTATATTGTTCCAGCACCGCTCACCACGTGTTACATCTGCTAGTTATTCCTGCTCCAGTCCCCCAGCTCTGCTGATCCTCTGCTGCTCAGTCCTCTCTCTCCAGTCCCAGCTCAACTTGCACTATATTGCCCCCACACTGCTCACCACATGTGACATCTGCTAGTTTCTCCTGCTCTGGTCCCCAGCTCTGCTGATCCTCTATCGCTAAGTCTTCTCTCTAGTCCCCGCTCAACCCCCGTTATATTGCCCCCACACTGCTCACCACATGTGACATCTGCTAGTTTCTCCTGCTCTTGTCCCCAGCTCTGCTGCTGATCCTCTGTCACTAAGTCTTCTCTCTCCAGTCCCCGCTCAACTCCCGTTATATTGCCCCCACACTGCTCACTACATGTGACATCTGCTAGTTTTTCCTGCTCCAGTCCCCCAGCTCTGCTGATCCTCTGCTGCTCACCTCCCACTATAATGCTCCCACACTGTTCATTACATGTGACATTGTTAGTTTGTCCTGCTCTGGTCCCCCAGCTCTGCTGATCCTCTGCCACCCAGTCCTTACTCTCCAGTTCCTGCTCACCTTCAGTTATAGCGTTCCCATGTTGCACACCACGTGTGCCGTCTGCTAGTTGCTCCGCTCCAGTCCGGACCCCCCTCACCTTCCTGCTGCTCCACACTGTCCACCAGATGTGACGTCTCCACCAGACACGCCCAGAATATATACACATGAACCGGAAGTGACTGCTGATGATGTTTTTCCGGTTCACTTGTTGGTTTCCCAGTGCATCCTGGGATATTTCATACCTGCAATACCTCCGAAAACAAAGCAAAGCTAAAGCTGAATAAAAGCCTCTTAGAAGCTTCAGGTGCTGTTAGCGAGCGTTGTCATAGACTTCTCTGGAGGCTTTGGAGACGCTTTGAAGCACCAAGAAAGTGACACGGGGGATCATTTTTGAAGTGAAGCAAACACAACGTGTGACCAGGACTGTAAGGTGAACATTTTATTTTGTGACAGGAGCTTTGATTGGCATTCAAAGTGCTTTAAAAAAGCGTCCAATGCCACATTTTTAAACCCGTGTAAATGGGTCCTAAAAGAAGCAGTTTTGACGCCTACTGTGCATGATGCCAAAAGCTTACATGTATTTCCCTCTAGTGTTCTGTAGAATTGTTACAATGTATCTCTTGTTACAAAGTTGTATTTCCTATGCTCCTCAGCTCCATCTAGTGGCCAAAATAAAATAAAACTTTGTTAGATTTTTTTATTAACAGACCCCTAAATGTCCTTCAGTTGGGGTGTACATCTATTTTGAGGGGGAAATTTAATGTTGACTAAATAATTTTCCCTACAAGTGACCTTTGACTGTCTCAGTAGTGCCGTCCTCGGGAGTATGGATTTTAACAAAGCTGGAGCTCCTTTAAAAAATTTTAATTGATAACCTATTTATCTGGATCATTTAACCACTTGACCTCCAGAAGATTTACCCCCTTCAAAAACACAATAAGCGCATATTGATTGGTTTGCGAAAAAGTTATAGCGTCTACAAACTATGGGATATACTTATTTATTTATTTTACTAGTAATGGCGGCGATCAGCGACTTTTAGTGGGGCTGCGACATTGCGGTGGACGTTCAGGACACTGACACTTTTGTTATTTTTTGGGAACCAGTGACACTAATACAGGGATCAGTGCTAAAAAATATGCACTGTCACTGTACTAATGACACTGGCAGGGAGGGGGTTAAGCATCAGGGGCGATCAAAGAGTTAACTGTGTGCCTAGCCAGTGTTTGTGTACTGTGGGAGAGGTTCTTTTACTTACGGTAGGGCATAGATCCGTGTTCCTGCTTTGCAGAGACAAAGGATCCATGTTATCCCTACTGACAGACTGCCGCTCTGCCTGTGTAACAAACGTTCGTCAGGTTCCGGTGGACATGGAGACCGTGGTACCCGCCGATCAGCTCCCACTGCGTATAATCACAGCGGGAGCGGGCCGCCAGTGATAGGCTCTCCAGGTTTTACCCCCATCAAGCCCTGTCATTGACATTTTACAGTATATAGATAATCTGTGTTATAATCCAAGGCCCTGATGAAGCAGGTTTTCCCGCGAAACACGTAGGCCATGTACCCGGATTTTACAGTTGGGATATTAACATCCTGGACAACCTTATTGTAACTGTTTTTAACTGGTTCCTTTAGAACTTTTACACAATCAATCACGTGTATGTATAGAGTAAAAGGTATGTTTATTTTTACATACATTTCTATGATTTGTGTTTTTATTAGACCTTGCAAAGTACATGTAAAGTCCCACCTTATTTTTTTCTTGTATAGTATATGTCTATTTTGGGATGGTACCTTATTAAGGTCATAATTGTCTCACACTCGTCCCCCCGTTCCTCTTTACTATCTAAAACTGAGCTCATAATATTTCCTCCCCCACGTCACGTGGACCACGTGCCTCTTTCCCTGACTTCTCTTTCAAGATCGATAGCTCAACCCTCAACCCGTCTCTGCATGCCAGGGTCCTGGACTCTGAACTCTCCTTTTGGCCCCACCTCCAATCACTGTCCAAACTTTGCCGCCTCGGCCTCCGCACCATCTAAAAAATACGCTCCTTTCTAACCAATGACACCACCAAGCTTCTAATTCACTCCCCGGTCATCTCTCGCCTCGACTACTGCAACTCCCTTCTCATTGGATTACCTCTACATAGACTATCCCCCCTTCAGTCAATCATGAATGCTGCTGCCAGACTCATCCACCTTACCAACCGTTCAGTGTCCCCCACCCCTCTCTGCCAATCCCTCCACTGGCTTCCATTCAGTGTCCCCCACCCCTCTCTGCCAATCCCCCAACTGGCTTCCGCTCACCCAACAAAATAAATTCAAGATACTAACAACTTACAAAGCCGTCCACAACTCGGCCCCCAGCTACATCACTGACCTAGTCTCAAAATACCAACCTAACCGTTCCCTTCGTTCCTCCCAAGACCTCCTGCTCTCTAGCTCCTTCATCACCTCCTCCCATGCTTGCCTCTTCTCCCAAGCCTCTCCCATCCTATGGAACTCCCTGTCCCAATCCGACTATTAAAAGTTGGGTTAATGGTTTGGGCCGAGCAAAAGTTCGGCCCGAACATCGCCTGTTCGCCCGCTCGGCAAACATCCAAATTTGCAGGGCATTCGGGAGGTGTTCACCCAGCCGAACACCCTGAGCGATGATTATGCAAAGCTTTGCCCAATCAGGGCGCAGAGAATAGCTGGTTGTTAAGGTGTGGTGCCCCCCCCAGTTTATTCCAGGCCCTTATCTGAGCATGCAGCCTGGCAGACCAGGAAAGAGGGGAAATGAATGAGCGCCCCCCCTCCTGAACCATTCTAGGTCACACGCCCTCAACATGGGGGGGTGCTTTGGGGCGGGGGGCTCTGACTCATCCTCATTCTCACAACCCTGGGCTCTGGTTGTGGGGGTCTGCGGGCAGGGGGTTTATCGGAATCTGGAAGCCCCATTTAACAAGGGGGGCCCCCAGATCCCAGCCCAACCTTATGTGAATGGGTACCCATACACCAAAAAAGGTAATAAAAACATAGACAGTTTTTGACAAA